>NC_051163.1:26163277-26298645 GCF_013339745.2 Dermacentor silvarum
TTAGTTTCTGAATTCACCAATACACAACTAGCTTAAATAAGAATAACTTCCGAATAATTATAATTACATGAAATGTGTCAATGAGAAATCGTAGAGCCACATGTAAACTCCCGATACACTTTCTGTTGCTCATGCATGCAACTAAAAGGTTTTTCTGAACGTGAAAGATGCCCGCGAATACACGCAAAGTGCCTCGAGCGGCCGACGCGCGGCAAAATGCGTGTATTCGCGCATTAGGCTTTTAATGAATGAGGTTGTTGGTGAATTATTCGGGAAGAAAATCTTGCGGGTTGCAGACAAGTATAACGAAGAAGGAAGTGGACATGCTTGGCGCTAACATACCATTGTTTATGTACAAAAGACTTGCACCATAATAAAAGAACACCATCAATATATAGTACTCCAGAGGGTCTCAAGTTATTTTGTTGCACCAGAGAATAACGTTGTGACGCGATTATCAAAAACGGATGAGAGCCCAGTGCTTCATTGGTTAATGAACGTATTGTACGGGCCAAATATCTCGTACGGGGAAGATTTTTCGTGCTCTATAAGTAAACACAACGATGCAGTGCGTGGACGCTCAAGATTACGGCAACAGCACGAGGGCCTTAATGCCTTGTAAACGGACGTGTACAAATGGCGGTCGTCGACGCGAGGGCTCCTAATGGCGTTCGAAATGACGCCTCCGTGTTACTGCGCTGTTTCTCATGGTTTACCCGGTCGCAAAAAAGGGGCAAAGGAAAAACGGACGAATAAGTCTAGGCGGTCGGGAAGGACATAACATCACCGCGGTGGCATTCCGGACTAGACAGCCCCGCCATTACGGTATAGGGGAGCAATTTAACGCTCCGCCGCGTCTCTCGGCTCATCTTCCTGCGATGCTCCGCTGTCTCCGAGATCTCCATTCTGCTCGACAGATCCACCCTGCGCTGCCCTTGGCTTTCCCCTCTCTTCGTGCACGCCTGCTATCCATGGGTGCAACCCCGGCCTTGGGCGCTGAGATGTTCCCGGGCTCCACTCGGTCTCTTTCGCGACCCCGCCCCGTTTTACGCGCTGCTTCCGCGTCGCCTCTGCCTTCCGGAACTACTTGATTCCTCGCCTCTCGCGTCCGGTCAAGCGTTAGGCGGTCTTTCATTCCTTTGTTGTTTTCTGGGTTTCCGCGCATCGCAAGTGGCTTCGGCTTGTTGTTTTGTTCTCGTGCGTCTGTTGTTCACATGATTGTTGCTTCGTTCTAAGCTATGCGCTGTGTATAAATAGGCGACATTTGTGTGGATGATACTGTGTACCCGAGATGTCTCAAGGCCGCTGCGAGACTGCTTAGCGACGGTGGTAGGTGTAGAGGTATAGTCATAAGAGTTTCTTGCAAGAAATTACAGGAGCGAACTCCGGTGCTATTAGTGTGTCTACGTGAGCTGCAAGTGTGGAGGTTCTACAGCCAGCAGGGAAATGATGGGCGTTGCATCCACAGGGTGAGGTCGTTTTGCGTGATAAACAACGCTATTGTTAGTGCAGCGCACTGGTATCACGCAGACATGGAGGAAAGAAAAAAAAAGAAAGATTAGAAGGGAGCGCCGCCTAGTGGCCACAAGCCAACTTTCTATAACACCGCTCCTTCATCCTTTCCCGTTGGCCTTTCAGCGCGTTTCCCCTTTTCCCGCATCTCTACCATTCATACATTGGCACGCCCCAATCTGTTCCTTGCAAGAACACCGTCCAGATGGCGCTCGCCTCCTCGGCAGCGCATGGCAGCGGCGCGCGGAGGCGAAGGTGGAGAAAAAAGAAAGCTGCAGTTCCAGGGAAGCCTAACAAGCAGTCAGGGATCTTTCAATGCTATCGCGCGTTACACTCTTAAAGGCGAAGCCTAAGCATCCTGCAATTTTTTTTCCATTTTTGAAATTCAAACAATGTTTCTTGCATGTAATAGAAATAGTACATAGCTGTCCGTATACAGGAGGAGGTCTCAAGGTTTGTTCACCTTGGCGGGACTTCCCGTGCAAGTAGAATGAGTAAAAAAAATACAGTTTCCTTATTTCATATTTTTTTCTGCATTTTAATAAACTAAACGGCTAATTTTCTCTACTGTTTCTATGGCTGTTGTCTTATTTCGTCGTATGATTGTAACTAACAAAACTCGAGCCATGGTTTACTAATATTCCTCTCATTCATGCGCTGCTAACGTGGTGTGACCCGCTGCAATAGTGAACTCTAATTCTGTAACGAATGAACAGTTGGTGTATGAAGAGAAAGGCACAGACATCAGGGATCGACCACGCGAGGACTTGTATCTCCAAGGACGAGCCAGTGATGAGTTTTCGTTTCGTATCCCTTAAAGAGTGCCCGGACTTCTTTCTTTTTTTTTCTTTTTTTTTGCAGTTATACATACTCGAGCGCAAGACAGTGGTAATTGGAGATCTCTGTGAGAGGCCGGTGTCCTGCAGCCGACATACAAAAAAGAAAAAAGAAAAGAGAAAAGAAACGTGCGTATAATGGCAGTTCACAAACATGAAGGTTAGGAAATTCTTACAGCTTCAATTTGATACTACAAAGTAGGCATAGAAATGTCGGACCTCGTATCCCTATACGATCGTGCAATACCGGGCCGACCCTTGGTGGAGGTGAAACAGACTTCAAGCACTCCGCCAACTTGCAAAATTAAGTTTGATATCTTGGCTCCAAATACAACCCGTATTAGATAGTGTACGATCTGAAGAAGGCCGAAAGTAGGCATAGAAATGTCGGACCTCGTATCCCTATACGATCGTGCAATACCGGGCCGACCCGTGGTGGAGGTGAAACAGACTTCAAGCACTCCGCCAACTTGCAAAAGTAAGTTTGATATCTTGGCTCCAAATACAACCCGTATTGGATAGTGTACGATCTGAAGAAGGCCTGAAGATAGGCCGCGTGTTGGAGGTCTGAAGAACAACAGCGTGACTACCATGAACGACGTCGTGAAAAGGGAAATGGGCGCGGTGGCGGCGGAAGGAGACCACCGATGATGAGCGCGCCGTGGACGCCAAGCGTAAGCGTGCTTGCTGCTCGCCAGTACCGCGAGGCAGAATAAAATGCGAACCGTCCATGTGTCTCCGATCCCGCAAACTTGGAACGTTTCACCGGAGCAACGGTCCATCACCACATACACAGCTTCGCTGCTCATCCACGTTCACAGAGTGTAATGGCGCGAAATTTTTTTTCGTTTCTTTTTCTGGCTGTACTCGCTTGTGGCAGCGGTAGCAGCCGCAGAACCCGAGCGACATCATGACATCATGGCAGAGTATCATGAAATCATGACACGCCCATAACTTCGTTACGAAAACCGGAACAGGTTCGCAAAAAGAAGCATGGTAAATTATTTAGGCAATGTGACGCTTGACGCCATTTTTTGTAAGGTATAGAGGCCTTGTACCTTAATAAACAAAACAAAAGAAAAGAAATGACAAGTCTAAAATGTCATGACATTTCTCGTTGAACTCACGACGGTTAACCTCGCCGCTCGTTTCTCCGGGCGTCCATGCAGCAATTACAAAAAGCACGAAGCCAGCAAGGATTCCGGCCATCTGTCCGGTCACCCCCGAGTTCAGTCACTCTCTGTCATTTTCTCTTTCTTTCTCGACTGCCTCGCAAGACCGCTTTTGCAGCCCGGTTGGGCAGGCTGGGTCCACTCCTTAATCGAGTTGACGCTTCCCAATTGGCCCTTGCTTCCGCTTCTCCGGACCCAGGAAGCGAAGACCCGTGCCTCCGTTGAAGGGGGCGCTGCTTTCCTGCAATCCCGTTATTGCATTCGCCGCCACCGAGTTGCCCGAGTGCGGACCACCGCTCACTATGCGTTTCCACCCTTCTCGCGATTCCGTCTCATCGGCGTGGCGGTGGAGTGCCTGATGCTTCGCCAGAAATACGAGCAAGAGACTCCGCCACAGACAGAGATGTTCGACGATAAGATAGGCAGGGAGGTCGGACGGAGAAGCTTGTCTCTCTAGCCTGATACTTCACAGATGGAGTAAATGAAGAAGGGTGTAAGATCGGGTGTAAAACCAATGGTGGTAAATGGTTGCGTAGAGACACAGTAAGGAAGACGGAAAAAAATAAGGTGACAATGCGACACTACAGTGAATGCTAGGAATCAGTCCAATGTACGGTGCACACACCGTGTTACAGTTCCTACAGAAGCACAACACGTGCTGTCCTCACCTTATTGCCAAGCGTGACAAATACCAAGTTATGCGGCGTCTGTATATATTATACACGTGATCACATTGTGCGTATCTACTCGGTACCACGAAGAGGTACACGAGCATTTCCCTTTTCAGGCGTGTCTACGCCACATAATTTTCTATCACTGCCTGTTATGTATTGAACGTGGTAAGGTTCCCTGTGCTACTTTGTATATTTTGTATACTGTCTGTGTGCGGTGCTTCAACCTGCTGTAGGTTCGCAGTATTTTTAAATAAACAAGAAAGTATATGATTCGTTTCTCTGTACCAACTGTTACTCTCTGGTTGATGTGGCTGTTTGAGCATATGGTCAATTGTAGAGCAGATGTACACATCGACAGTAGAGAAGAGACGACAGACGAGCGCTAACGCCGAAAATAAAGGTTTTTGTTGGAAGTTAGCGCTTCTCTTTCGTCTCGCCTTTGCTGTCGTTGTGTATATAGCTGTGATAACCTCCGCCTTCACAGTTTGATACAAAATTCCTAAATAAGATGCTTCATTTCAGGTTTTGCGTATTTACAACTTTTTTTTGTCTTTATTCCTTGTAGGACATCTCTTTAAGTTCACCTCGACATTGGAACAAGGTTTGACTAAACAAAGAGCATGCGGAATGTCTTGATGCCGTGGTCAACTTGACATTGAAAAGCTACAAAGAAAACCCAAACGGACTTTTCAGAAACAAAGCACAGTTGCTGAAAAATTCGTCCTGGTCCGACGGTCGAAACCGCAACCAACGTCTTTCCAGGGGAAGTATTCTGCGACGATCACTTTCGGCGATACTATCACCGTCGCGTGACGTAGGGCTCAACGAGCCAATCAGCTCATCCGGTTTTTCTCAAACAACCAATAAGCGCGCGCCTAACGGCCGAGGCGATAGTATCGCCGAAAGTGATCGTCGTAGAATACGCCCTCAGTGCGGTCACTCTACTATCAGAGCTGAAAACGAGACAAGCAGATTGCCGGGCGAGGGCTAATTATTCGACAGCTCGAAGCACAGAGACACTGAGTACCCCTGTGCTACGGTAGAGCGACCGCCTCGGAAAGGCGTTGGTACCGGGCACGATCCCCCTAACCCAGGATAATTTTTTCTTCAACTACCTTTCTTTCTAAGAAACCCGTTTGGGTTTCCTTTGTAGATTTGTGCTATAAGACGGGTAGATGGGAGTGTTTTTTCTCTTTTTTTTTTTAGTTTCGTCACCTCCCCTACACCTTGCGGGATTGCAGAACTATGATTTGCCATATGTTTCTACATGGAAGTTATGGAGGTGGATGCCAAGGGGGTAAACGGGTGGGGCCTAGTGAAGGGAGCGCTCCGTAAGCTGAAGTTATTTGCAGCCAAGGTTAGTATGCATCACGGAATTCAAAATGCACGGTCGCTACGAATACGACGTCAAAATACAAATTCGGCATACGGGGGACCATCACAATGCGCCTCTCAAATCAATACCGTGTGCGGAAGCATTAAACTTTTTTTTTTTTCGTGGTTCCGTTTTCCGTGAGCTTTTTCTTCCGACCGTGCATTAGGGACCGGTGGAAGAGCAATGTTTAGAATCGGGTAGAGAGAGAGAAATGTATTTATAGAAAGGCAGAAAAAAAACTGCAAGGAATCTTAGAAGAACGTGATTTTGTGCCGACACCATTATTCAAGTTTCCTGCCTGCGGACGAAGTGCTTGCAACTCAGGCTAGCCCCTTCTACTCAGTGGAGTTTGGGGTTACATGCAGTTCGCGACCATTTGCTCGTCTTGAGGATGCGCCCCTCGACTGTACGCGATAGATGTGTTTCGTTCCACAGCGCCCGCAATGAAAACCGCGACACTACAGAAATGAATAATGCATTAGGAACAATTGGGAATACTAAGAACGAGAATTTAACAGTAAGTTGGCTAAAGAAGAATCGGGGTGCCACTAGTTACTTCAGAAGTCGATTTTAATGCGAATGGAATCGTCGTGGTGCCAGATGAAACCTGAATCGATCAGATGGCACATTTACCAATCTGAAACGCAATCGTGTAAGATTCAAACCGTGATTTCACTGCATTGAGTAGTTTCGAGTAAATCTTGCATAACATCCGAATGTGGTGCGATAATTTTAGATAACATTAGGATCAGACTGGCTGGGTCATACTTCTAGTCCACCAACTCACAGTTTTAAGTTCTTAGTTTATTTTGTTTTGCGACATCGGACACATGTTAAAATTTTACATGAGTGGTAAGGATAGCAGGAAAATGTTGCGATACGGCAGCTTGACTGGCCGCAGCACCCCTTGAAAGCACAAAAGTAGCGGCAAGCAACGGTGCAGCTAATTTACATGTAACATCTTTAATGAAAATGCAATATAAATATCTAACATCTACAAAGTTCTACAAGCATTCACAATATAAATGTCTACAAAATTTTAGAAAGCTGCAGATAGTCCTGCTTTCTCATAGTAATTGAATCTATCCCCATGTAAGCGCTGATTCACCGAACCTTACTTGAAGGCAGTGATTGTTAGAAGACAAAAAGAGAGCGGTAATATTCTCCTGGTCGCACTACAAATGCATGCCTAAGCGATGGCTGACACCTGAACACCGGCAAGCAAGGGCCGTAGCGGGATAGAGTAAAATGCGGCTTGTCTATATGTACGCAGAAAGAATAGCAGGGAGTATAAAAGCAAGACGAACTGTTCACAATAGGTGACCCGTAAAAGAGTGAGGGATTCTTGGATGCGCCGTCTGCTAGCTGTTTCCGGTTCGAGTCAGCGCAGCCGCCGCCGCCGCTTCGCCGTTGAAGCCCATTGATGCGCTTGCAGGGGCCGTATTCTGAAACGTTCGCCTAGGCGAAATTTCTTTTTTCGCTTTCAGGCGTGCGCCGATTGGCTGTTTTAGCAAAATTGGATGAGCTGATTGGGTGGTTGAGCCCGACGTCATTCAATTTGCCCAACCAGCCAATCAGCGCGCATGCTGATTTCGCCTAGGCGAAATTTCGCCCAGGCGAACGTTTCAGAATACGGCCCCAGTCCGGCCAGGCCTCGGAAACTCCGCTGGTTTTCTGTCACCGTGAATTGCAGCGCCATCCATGAAATGGATGCGAAACCAAAATCGCTTTCCTTTTTTTTTTCTTGCCCACCCTCGCTCAACTTTTTTGTCGTTTCTCTCTCGCGTTCAACTATCGGCGGCGCGGCTGGTGCAGCCCGCGCTGGCCCTCGGCCGTGCTGATAACGGCCAAAACGGCAGCATTTTTTTTCTGGCATTATGCGGTCAGTTTTGCGGTTTTCACCTTCCTCGCTAGCAGTGTGGTCTATGTGGTACCCTACAGTTGCACGTTTGTCGTCTTTTTTCCGCAATGTCTCGCAGCTGTCGCAGTCCGTGTGTGGTTCGATGGTGTACGAACACATCAAGACAAAGTGAGCCATGCGACGTGAAATTCTACCGCATCACTGAAGACAACAGGTGAGCACTTCGCAGTTTACTTCCCGGTTTTTATTTGTGATAGTAATTGTGCACAGTCATACATGGCTGTCCGGTGGTGAGGCAGAACTAGCTGATTTGAAAACACCACAACGATGCAGTATATCGTTATGCCACAAGCAGCGAACGTAAAGCTCCTGATAAATATAGTACCACCTGTGCGAATCGCAAGGAACACATGTGTAGGTGTGCGCTTTGTACTTATTTCTAGCTATTGGTTGCCATCGTTTAAAAATGCGTTTCTGAGAATTAAGGTTCATATATCACAACTAGTAGTACTCTGCCGCGACGCGAAACGAGCTCAGTTTGGATGTTCCAACTGCGATGTTATAATTTATGATCTTCACTGTTCTTCAGGATGGAAGCGTTCTTAAACTAATTATGGGGTTTTATATGCCAAAACCACGATCTGATTATGAGGCACGCAGTAGTGGGGGACTCCGGAAATTTGGACCACCTGGGGTTCTTTAACGTACACCTAAATCTAAGTACACGGGTGTTTTTCGCATTTCGCCCCATCGAAATGCGGCCGCCGTGGCCGGGATTTTATCCCGCGACCTCGTGCTTAGCAACCCAACACCATAGCCACTAAGCAACCATGGCGGGTCGTTCTTAAACTACGCTGGAAGGACGGGCCTAATGGGTTCACCCAGAGATAAGGTCAACAACCGCAGGATATGCTGGGCGCACTTCACGGAGGTGGATCTCATGGACCGAGCAACAAGCAGGCCGGGAGAAGCTATTCTGGGCATTGGCCATTGGAGCAATTACAATAAATATTTTTTCATGTGCGTACATGAAACACCGTCCGCGTTTTGTTGCATTCAATATATAGTGTGTTGCATTGTCTACTCCAGTTCTGGTTTTCGCAAACGAACCCAATAAAATGAGTCCAAAGAACTGTTGTGTTGTAAGTGGAATTATTTAAAAAATATATAGTTTGGGTACAAGCTTGCTTGATCGTAATAATGAACGGGATTGCGTGCATGAAAACGCAAAAAGAACCCACCGCGCACAAGCACGAATGCACGGTGTAACGCCTGGCACGTCCGGACAGGAGAGAAGCGCGCGCTTTGGTCCGGCGGTGCGTTTGATAACGCCCACGACAAAAAAAAAGAAAAAAAAGATCGCGTCGCGGACAGCTGTAGAAAAAAAAAAGCACTGCACGAAGCATGAGGGGAGGGGAGACATGCTAGGAGAAATAGGATAGTCATGAGGGAAAGGAGAAGCGAGCGGAGCAACGTTATCATAAAAAAGTAAGAAAAAAAAAGTGCGCCGCTTTTCTTTTCTTTTTTTGCCACTGTAGTACCGTCATCCGTCCGCTAGGGCCTAACTGAAGTGCGCCTTGGCGCTAGCGTCGACTGAGCGTCTGCTATACGAGAACCAATGGGAGGTATAGGAAGATGCACCCCCCTGGTCCGGCTTTGTCACACACGAAGATTACCCGGTTGCAGATGCCTAGAAAAACCATTGCCGGTTGTTCGGCCATTGGCTGCTCAAATTCAAGCGTTAAAGATAAACGCGTGTAACTACTGTCTTTGCAGCATCCTTTGCTGAGTCAACTGTTCACAAGCATCACAGGCATGGTTGCCACTTCCAAAACTGTAAAAGGCAGATACCATCAGGGAACAAGAAAAAGAACGTATACAGTGCCACTTATCAGGCGGTGATGAGCTGCGTAAGGGCCGACACGGAATGATTCCCTAAGATATTTCTTTCTCTAAACTTGATTCAAACAACCAGAACTATTTCAGTGCTCGCATGCACATATAGGCGCAAATTTAAACGGGACACAGCGAGATAACCCGCCATGGTTGCTTAGTGGCTATGGCGCTGTGCTGCTAATCACGAGGTCGCGGGATCGAATCCCGGCCACGGCGGCTGCATTTCGATGGGGGCGAAATGCGAAAACACCCATGTACTTAGATTTTAGGTGCACGTTAAACAACCCCAGGGGGTCGAAATTATTCCGGGGCCCCCACTACGCTTGACTCAATCAAATCGTGGTTTTGGCACGTAAAACCCCACAATTTATATTAACAGCGAGATGCACAATACATCGTAACCAACTAGCCTACATTAGTTCCTTGAAAGCAGATAGAGGTAATGCGCAGCCGTAATATCTTGGCGATACGGCCATTCCCCATCTAGTTGACAAAAAAGCGAAAACTTCTGACTACGTTCCACTTCAAATGAATCTCGAGTTTCGACCGAGAAATGCCGCTGGCAGCGCGCAAAGTTTTCAAACATTTTCAGCACTTCATTCTTTAATTACGCTAGCTGCGCCGTTACCGATGATATCGGATGCAGCGATGATCACAGAGCAGCATTTACCAGACCGCTGTAGCCATCGCCTCAGCACCCGATTTTCTATAGTAGTGCTTCTATACGCTTGATGAATTATCAGGTAAAGATAACGTTTTCATCTGTCTTACTGACCCGCAGGCAGAGCAGTTAGTGACGATGCGTCCAAGCAGCGGCAAATGTCGTAGAGCTAAACCTTGTCAGAAACAAAAAAGGTTGCTGAAACGCAAACCAAAGTTCGTTTATGAATAAAAGCATTTCCTTACCTTTCTCGGCTTGCCATCGTCGCGCACAGAGTGAACTGAAACCTAGAAATCAGCTGCATGAATGATATGACATTGCTGGTCGACAAAGCGGACGGAAAGCTTCGCACGACTGGCAGTTGAAACCACGCAGAAAAACACGTGCGCCGGGCATGCCGCCGCGTCGTCCGTCGAACCGGAAGCTCTCAGCAGACGGCGCGCCCCACAATGCCTTGCGATTGCTCGTTTTACTGGTCACCTATATTTACAATTATGAACAGCTGCACGCTCGCGTTGCTGTCAAATCAATCAGAGAGAGAGAGAGAGAGTGAAAAGGCGCCTTGAAATTGTGTATAGCATGTGGCTACTTCAATTGAGGCCCCAGTCGAATGACAAGTTGTCCTGTTCGATATTACAAATTTTGGTGTAATCACACACCCTTAGTAAACAGAAAGAAACGGCGTAAAGTGCGAGGGCGTATTATTAAAGAAGACGCCGAACCAGCCGTCTTTTCAAGAGCAAATACGACGCATGCCGACACGGCGTCTCGGCATCAGCGCGCGCGCGTATTTCTGACTGTCAAAAAATTTGTAAAAGTAAGTAAGCAAGAAATAAGAACGAAATCGATTTCAGCGAGAGCTTGTCGTTGCTGCTGGTGGCGATAAAAGGAAGAGCAGGCCATGAAGAATGCGATAACAGCGGAACTCTGGTTTTGCTCGCATATCTGCGCGATGAAAATTCGAAGATGCGGTGTTTGAGTGGCGGTGCGGGGGAGGGATAGAGAGAGAGAGCGAGCGAAAGTAAGCGGCGCGTTCATACGTGAATGACGTGTCTTCATTTTCAAAATCACGAGTTGGCACTTATGCACGGAAGAATGAAATTCTCAAAAAGAAGAAGCAGACGAAAATGACAGACGAAGGAGCAGGCGAAAATGAACGAGGAATGAACGAAACTGACAGATGAAGCTGAATGGGGAACAGACGAAAGGGACAAAATTGGCATTTTGAAAAACTTTAATAAGTTGAAGTTTGGAGAAAGGCAAAAAAGAAAGGAAGTAGAGATGTTCAAGATGGCGCAGCACTGGGCTGTTGTTCGTATACTCGCATGGTTACAAGTTGACATACTTGGTTTTGCGCCGTTATGTTTCAGTACGGAAGGAATTTGTTTGTTTTGAATGCTAGCTGTCTGAAACTTTTTTATGTCTTATTTTGCAAGGAGAAGCGAAGAGTTGTTGTTCATCAAAAGGCCGAGCTGCTTGGCAACTTCTCCATAAGGGAGCAACCGGTGAAGGAGTGACGTGCGCGAATGGTGTGGGAGTTTAGCGATGTGGGAAACAGGTCGTTGATAAGGCGTATAAAACATAAAGATGGCAAATTTTTACAAGATAAGTGAGAGGAAGCAGGAATGAAAGAAAACGTTGCCACCGACTTGACAGCGGCGTGAAGGTACACGAAGGAAACCCATCTGACATGTGTTTTCTTCGTTCCTTCGTACTTCTGTGGGGCGGCTGACAATTTTCTCTTTCATGAAACTTTTGCCACGTCGGGTATTTTTGCTGAACTAATTTTCCGGGAGCAATGATTAAAGGATACAGAATGAGCACAAAAAAAAAGCAGCCAGTTGTCGTGTTTGAGACAACGCATATGAAAGAAGCATGGTAGGAATGGGCCGTGCTCATTTCATCTGCGTTTGTCTTGAGAGTGGCACGGCTGCTAGCTGTAATCAGCCGCCCCCACCAGGAGCAGCTGAGAAAGGAATAAAAAAAAAGGCTTTTCGATTACGAGAGGAGGGGGGCATTGATCGAATTACCCACAGAGGTCACCCAACACTACCGCCGTCCAAATTGCGAGCTGGGCGTATGCTACGTAAACTTTTTATTTATTCTCTTTAGCGCGCCAAAGGGACGAACCTCGTGCAATTTGTAAGGCGGGCAACACTGAGAACCCCGTAGGTTTGAAGCGCATGGGGAACACAAAGGCAAACGAAGGGTGAGACACAACACAACACAGTCACGGTGTCCTTCTTCCAAACACAGGGGGGAGGGGGGGGGGGGGGGGGGCGTTTTCTTTTGGTCCACGTTGCACGTTCTATGTACTCGTTTCCTTTAGCTTTCTTTAATAGTTCGCGATAAGCTACAGCTGCGTTGACGATCGGCTTTGTCTCTCCAAAAATATATGGATTTCTGGGAAGAATTTGTGATGTTGCAAAAGTATATTGATGAGAGAAGAACAAGAAAAAGAATAACTTTATTCTATGATGGCTCTAATCGGAGTCGTCCCTGATGTTGGAGGTGGCGCTTCTCGGTGCTGAACCGCTGACAGGTATCATCGTATCCTGGACGTAGCAGAGAGAGAGAGAGAGAAGAGAAAGAGATAGAGGGAGAGAGAGGCGCTCTTTAAAGAATTTTGTCGGGAGTTTTGTCAGGGTTTTGTCGGGAGGCACGTCCTGACTTGCTATACAGATCAAAACAATGATAAATGAAATGATATGAACGTGACACATGACACGTGCACAGCATTCACAAAATACACGACGACGTAACAAAATGTATTACCCTAAAGCTAGTTCCTCGCAGAAAGGTCTAAAGCTCCTCCATGCAGCGCACACGCACAGATGTCACTATATAGTCCGATGTCGAAGCACACATCATAGCTCAAGGCGTGATTCTTGAAGTATATTCGGTGCGGGCGTTAGGGTGGTTCATTGGATTGTCAAAAGGCGGTCTATGACCGAGATACAGAAGAAACGCCGCTGACAACTGGGATTCACTGCTGAACTGCAGCGCGCACTAATGACGTAGGATACAAGAAGAGTTAACAAAGAAACGCTGAACTAGCGCCAACGGAGCCTGTGATCTTTGTACGTTTACGTACAGTGAAGTTCAACAGTGAACCATTGCCAACTCGCTCAGCATTAACCCTTTAACTGGCAGCTCAACAATATTGTTGACCTAACAAAAGTATCTGCAAAAACTAGACAAATCCAAATATTAGTCGTGCCTTTCAATACCTTTATTTATGTACCTGCTCAACAGTGGTATTCAATAAAATGTCGAGCGTGAGCCGCAGCAGATGTATTGGTCACAAAACCTGAAGGCTTCGTCGTTAATTTCTTAGCGCACGTGGGGGTCATGTTCTCGCCAATGCATTTTTTTCCCTTTTTAACACGAAAGTGTTTTATTCCGGGGTCCACCAAGACTTCACTGACGTATTTCCGTCACGGAAATACGTCATAGAACATAATACAAAGAAAGAAACCAGAAGAAAAAGTTCCACAAACATGCAAAATTTGGGAATCGAACCCACGACCTCTCGGTCCGCGACGATAGATCGCCGAGCGTTTAACCCATTGCGCCACAAACGCATTCGCAGAGAGCTACACAGACGCGCCTTATATATCTAACACTCCTCCGTGTACCCGCGCTCTTGCTCGGGGCGGTGCCGCCGCCTACGAGCAGAAAAGAGAAGTACTGCATTATGACACTAAAGCCCGGGATACATGGAGCGAACTTTCTCGACGAACTTCACGCGTCAAGTAACGACGCGGCGACACGACGCAGGATGTTTGCTGTGTTGCAATACATGCGGCGAACGCCGCCGCGCGTTGGCCGCCGTGTTGGCGGCGGTCCCGGCCGCCCGCTTCGAACTGAATTTGGCGTTGTCCTTGTAGAATTCACTTAGTTGGAAGCAAATGACTGCGTAAACGGCTTTCGCTTAGTCTCAGGCCGCTTCGACGACAGAGTATTATGGATAACCTTGAGTAGTTTTCGAGATCGCTTCTCGTTTCGAACGCGTCTAAGCCTAGCGAAAGAAATATCCGATGCCAACGTCATCTATCGGGGAAGTCGGGAGATAGGCATGACGACAGCATGTGGCCTCTGAGATCAGAAGATTTCTGTTGAAGGTTGTTGTAGAGAGCTTGCACTGCTTGTCTGTTTCCTCGCAGATCAGCGGATATGGGATGTACAAATACAACGCGATTCCTGAGAGATCATACTAGGAACTACTCAATCGGTGCAGAGACATGCAGACACGGCAACACCAACGCGATTGCAGACGACGCGAAAAGGCGCGCGCGCGCGAAACACCAGCATGCATTGCGACCGGAACTAGTGCCTCCTGATTGGCTGTCGTCCACCGCTGCGCGCTAGACGCTTCCGGCGGCGGCGTTCGCCCGACGAAAATGTTTGGACAGGCAGATCGGCTGCGGACGGCAAATTTCTTGACGCCGGCCGTCGGACGTTCGCCGCCCGACGAAGTTCTTCGCTCGGACGCCGGTTATTCGCTCCATGTATTCCGGCCTTAACGCGCACCGACAGTGAACGCTTCGGTGGTCTCAGCACTACGACGCCTCGATGCCAGCATTCGAAGGGACGCTGGCATCAAGAAGCACTACCAACGCCACCTAGGTGGCGTTCACCGTACTCAGCACAGCGGAGCGTGGCCTCCGCAATTAGCTCTGAAAATGTTTCTGAAGTTGATCGCGGAGGCTGCAATTACGACGCGCTGTACGCGCTGATTTGACTCGGTGACGATTCAGTTACGTGCTTTGTCTTGCGCGTTGTATTAGTGTGTCAGTTACGTGCTTCGTCTTTCGCGTTGTGCTAGCGTGTGCAGCGTAGTGCAGCTTCCATATGCACGACGGTTGCTCATGGTCATCGACGTTGGTAGTCGTGATGGAGGAGACGTGCCACCAGGCGTCAGCGTGGGTGCATCAACGCCTAAGGGCGCTTTAGCCACAAAACACCAATAGACATTATATATCAATGTGCAATAAACATTACACTACTTCTGTGAAGACACGTTTCACTTTCGTGTTCTATACCGATTCCTATATAAGAGGGATCAACCACATTTTTAAGCCAGCTCTTATTTCTTATTTTCCCAAAGGTAAATCTCAAGAACACACATTAACCTTGCCAAAGCAAAAGCCAGGGACCTGTTTTGGGCCATACATTTACTTGTCACCACCTGGTCAACAATAATTTTGACCTACTGTATCTCGCTTAGTTTTTAGAGAAACCGTTTAATATTTCAATTGGTATGTATTTGAGCAAAGTAAAGAAGAATTAAAGCAATAAACCCAGTCTAGGTAAAGTCTTTCTTATCTTGCCAGTTAAAGGGTTAAGCTTTATGGACAATTAGGATTGTCGGAAGACCTCTAAGTTGTATTCAGTAGGCGAACAGAAAACCCTCTGCATCCGCCTCGGAAGCGAAACTAGTCTACGCCAATGGCAGCCACAGTACCCGCCGACTTACGCCAGAAGAAAAATGTAAGGTTCAAGAACTGCGAGAGTTTAGGGATGCATTGGGAGAGAGAAAGGGTTTATAGAAAGGCGGGAAGTTAACCGGGAGTAGTTTTGGCTGCCAACCCTGCACGGGGGAAGGAAGGTGAGAGCGGGTAAAAAGAAGAAGAGAGGCGCAGAAATTAATAAGAGTGAGTGCAATATTTTGCGGAAGCAGGCCGCATCCTCAGAGTGGTTTCTATACTCTGGTAACAACGCTAATGCAACATTCAGCACAACGCCGCACGTGGTGAGGTCCTCGTCGCTTATTACTTTGCCATTCTTCCTTAATGTTTTACGCAATAACTATAAACGAATATGAAGCTAGGTTACCTTGGCGTGCGTCCTGAATTTTCGTTGTTACCCATGGCACCGTGAAAGGTCACCAACTATCCCAATTCATCAACGTTCGACTATGTAAGCCCGTAGACATTACACCTTGAGAAGGCTAGATTCAGCATTCCGCACGGAGTTATTTCAGCCTAAATATTTCTCTTCTGACAGTGGACGAATATTCTGTCTATCAAGTCTATCTATTTATCTTCCCATGTTTTTTTATTATATGCGTCATGCCTGGGGATGGAAATTACCGATTGCGAAGGCATTGATTCAATGTGCATAATTATTTGACCCACATGAACGCTGAACCTTTTACTTGCTTGCTTGCTTGCTTGCTTGCTTTCCTCCGACAGTTGCTCATACACGCTATGGGGATTGGCCAAGAATAGTGTGATTTAAGAAAAAGGTTATACGAATCTAAAAAGAAACACTATTGAGAAATTTTGAATAGCTAAAAGAATAAAGTCAGATAAAATTTCAGAATTTAGCAAGGAACGCGTCCTGATTCAATTACATACCTCACAACAGCTGCACCAACATCCCCATGCTAATGTGCCAGAGAAGAGTCTCCCAATGAAAGAATATCCGGAATCTTTTATTTTCACAAACTCTTCTTTTACGAATATAAGACCACGCCCCACTTACAGTATTTTCCATCCCGAACAAGCTTCTCTTGGAGTATTCAGCAAAGCTACGAAGGGTTGCTGAACTGTACACGTGCAGATGAGCATTTGCTGCATTAATGACTCTGCGCCGAAGCGAACACACAAATAGATTGAAATATGGAGAGTGACAGATGCAGACAAAGAGCTTTAAAGCGCGGATGGAGGAATAATTCAGTCGTTCGATTTGAAACCAGGGCATGGCGATGCAAGCGAGACAAATTAAATGAACAACGAGATGCTACGCTATATTGTCGGACACGTTCCAGGCGTGAACCGCTCGAAGCGTTCAATAATTGAATTAAATTTAGCCACTGAGCGCGTCTCTGTTGCCTCCCTAGCATAATGAGGCGCCGGTATGAAACCACGGGTGTGTGCGACTGCGTGTGAATCCGAGGATGGAGTGATTAGGAAAAGGAAGGAAGAGAGGGGGGGGGGGGGGGAGTGGAAATGGGGGGACCATGCGACTGCCGCATTTACTTGAATGTAGTCCGCGATTGAAGTGGTGCCGTGGAGTAGAGGTAGAACACCCGACTTCAAATCTGAAGGTCGTAAGTTCGAATCCTGCTCCATTCCACTACATTTTCAGGCATGGAGTGGTGCCTGACACCGGCAAAGGAAAAAAAAATACATATTGCCGAGAGCTAGTGGGGCTATACTATTTCAGGTGCAACCAAACTAGGCAGGCCCACTAAGCTTCATCAAAGTCACTCCCTCACCAGAACAGGAATTGGCCTCCCTGGTGCAGTATTCGGCCACTACCTCCCTCATGACATCGACAATTAACCCATGGCCCTCAGTTCCCAGTGGCTGCGGAGCACCTGACCAAGGCGGCGGTCAGACCTGCTACGCGGCAGAGGGTGCTAAGAATCTCTGGGTCCGGACAGGCCGCCAATGGAAACTGAACCTGGCAACGTTCAACACGCGCACCCTCTCGAGTGAGGCTAGCTTAGCAGGACTATTTGAAGAATTATCAGGCATTTCCTGGGATATTATTGGCCTTAGTGAGGTTAGAAGAACTGGTGAGGCTTACACAGTACTGACTAACGGCCACGTCCTCTGCTACAGAGGTCTTCCAGATAAGAAAGAATCCGGGGTAGGATTTCTAGTGCATAACAACGTAGCGGCAACATTGATGAATTCTACAGCATTAATGAAAGGGTAGCAGTCGTCGTAATAAAGCTGAATAGGAGGTACAAAATGAAGGTAGTACAAGCCTATGCCCCAACCTCTAGTCACGATGATGAAGAAATAGAACAGTTTTATGAAGATGTTGAACTAGCAATGAGAAAGGTGCAAACTCAGTATACTTTAGTCATGGGCGACTTCAATGCAAAAGTGGGGAAAAAGCAGGTTGGTGAGCAAGCCATTGGCAACTACGGCATCGATTCTAGGAATGCAAGAGGAGAGATGTTAGTAGAATTCGCGGAAAGGAATAGGCTCCGAATAATGAATACCTTCTTCAGGAAGCGCAGCAACAGGAAGTGGACCTGGAAAAGCCCTAATGGAGAAACAAGGAATGAAATAGATTTCACACTCTCTGCCGATCCAAGCATAGTGCAGGATGTAGAAGTGTTAGGTAAGGTTAAGTGCAGTGACCATAGGTTAGTGAGGTCTAGGATTTCTCTCAATTTAAAGAGAGAGAGAGTGAAATTAGTCAAGAGGAAACAGGCCAACCTAGAGCCAGTAAGGGTAAAAGCAGACCAATTCAGGCTGGTGCTCGCAAACAAATATGCAGCTTTAGAACAGGAAGATGAAGATAACATAGAGCTAATGAATGAAACCGTAATTAGGCTGATCTCAGAAGCAGCAATTGAAGTGGGAGGTAAGGCACCAAAGCAACCTGTAGGGAAGCTCTCCCAAGAAACAAAGGACCTAATAAAGAAACGACAAAACATGAAAGTGTCCAACTCAAGAGATCAGATAGAATTCGCCGAACTGTCAAAACTGATCAACAAGAAGAAAGTAAGGGATATTCGAAATTATAACGTGGGAAAAATTGAGGAAGCCGTAAAATATGGACGCAGCATGAAATCAGTAAGAAGAAAACTAGGCATAGGACAAGGCAAGATGTATGCACTGAAAGATAAGCATGGTAATATCATCAGCAATTTCGATGACATAGTAAGAGCAGCAGAAGAATTCTATACTCACCTGTACAGTAGCCAAAACAGCCAAGCTTCTTCCATTCGAAATAGTGATGAACCGGATACAGAAGCTCCTTCTATAACTAGCGATGAAGTTAGAAGGGCCTTGAAAGACATGACCAGGGGAAAAGCGCCTGGAGAAGATGGAATAACAGTAGATTTAATCAAAGATGGAGGAGATATCATGCTTGAAAAGCTTGCGACCCTTTATACGCAATGCCTCACAACTTCAAGTGTACCAGAGAGCTGGAAGAACGCCAACATTATACTTATCCATAAGAAGGGAGACGTTAAAGAATTGAAGAATTACAGACCCATTAGCTTGCTTTCAGTATTGTATAAAATATTCACCAAGATAATTTCCAATAGAATCAGGACAACACTTGACTTCAGTCAACCAAGAGAACAGGCTGGCTTCAGGAAGGGATATTCTACGATGGACCATATCCATGCCATCAATCAGGTAATCGAGAAATCTGCGGAGTACAATCAACCTCTCTATATGGCTTTCATAGATTATGAAAAGGCATTCGATTCAGTAGAGATATCAGCAGTCATAGAGGCATTGCGTAATCAAGGAGTGGAGGAGGCATACGTGAATATCTTGGCAAATATCTACAAGGACTCCACAGCTACCTTGGTTCTCCACAAGAAAAGTAGAAAGATACCTATCAAGAAAGGGGTCAGGCAAGGAGACAAAATCTCTCCAATGCTATTCACTGCATGCTTAGAAGAAGTATTCAAGCTCTTAGACTGGGAAGGATTAGGAGTGAGGATCGATGGCGAATATCTCAGTAACCTTCGGTTTGCAGATGACATTGTCCTATTGAGCAACAATGGAGAGGAATTACAACAAATGATTGAGGACCTTCATCGAGAAAGTGCAAGAATTGGGTTGAAGATGAATATGCAGAAGACAAAGATAATGTTCAATAGCCTGGCAAGGGAACAAGAATTCAGGATCGCCAGTCAGCCTCTAGAATCTGTAAAGGAATATGTTTATCTAGGTCAATTACTCACAGGGGACCCTGATCATGAGAAAGAAATTTACAGAAGAATAAAATTAGGTTGGAGTGCATACGGCAGGCATTGCCAAATCCTGACTGGGAGCTCACCACTGTCGTTGAAAAGAAAAGTGTACAATCATTGCATTCTACCGGTGCTAACATACGGGGCAGAAACTTGGAGGTTAACAAAGAAGCTCGAGAACAAGTTAAGGACCGCACAAAGAGCAATGGAACGAAAAATCTTAGGAGTAACGTTAAGAGACAGGAAGAGAGCGGTGTGGATCAGAGAACAAACGGGGGTAGACGATATTCTAGTTGACATTAAGCGGAAGAAATGGAGCTGGGCAGGCCATGTAATGCGTAGGATGGATAACCGGTGGACCATTAGGGTTACAGAATGGATACCAAGAGAAGGGAAGCGCAGTCGAGGACGGCAGAAAGTCAGGTGGGATGATGAGGTTAGGAAATTCGCAGGCGCAAGTTGGAATACGTAGCGCAAGACAGGGGTAATTGGAGATCGCAGGGAGAGGCCTTCGTCCTGCAGTGGACATAAATATAGGCTGATGATGATGATGATGATGATGATGATGATGATGATGATGATGATGATGAGTACGCGATTCTTTTCTTTTAACAATATTTTGCGAAATTCACGTGCTGGCTTAGATTTGAGAACGATAGTTTGTCCGCAGACGCCAGACACTGCCCACCGCAAAGAGATCATGCAATGCCACGAGAGGGGAAGAAAAGAGATGCTGCCGATTTTGTCAGCAGGAACGAACACAAAGAGAAGCGGGAAATAACTATTCCTGGCATTTTACGTGCCAAAACCACGATCTGACTATCAGGCACGCCGTAGTGGAGGACTCCGGATTAATTTTGCACACCTGGGGTTCTTTAACGTGCACGTAAATTTAATACACGAGCGTTTTTTTTTGTTTTTTTTTTTTTTTTTTTTCATTTCTCCTCCAATAGAAATGCAGCTGCCACTGCCGGGATAATACACGACACCTCGAGATCGGCAGGGGGATGCCATTACCACTAAGTTGCAGCGGCGTGTAGAAGCGCGAAAGTCCGTAACGATGTAGATCGTACAGGTGTAAGGAAGAATAAGTGCGTCGTGTAGAGCTCCACAGCCGAATCGCCAGCGCTACTGTAGTAGGGCTCGTGCTCGACGCTGTTCCTGGTGCGCCTGGCGAAACCTACGCTGTTGTGTCTTCCTGTCGGCGTCCTTCGTGCCGTCCACAGCCGTGCTAGACTTCCTTGTCATAATTGGTGAAGGAGCACTACGCCGGCAAGCTTCGCACTTCGCCATCCCCGACGGCATCGTCTATCGCCGTAACTACAGTTCCGACGGCCTCAAATGACTGCTTGTAATACCCCGGCAGCTCCGCACCGATGTATGCGTCGCTTTCCACGCCGACCCTCAGTGTGCACACGCTGGTCTCTTCAAGACCTACACCAGACTACGTCATAGGTTTTATTTGCGCGGTATGTGCGCATTTGTGCAAAAGTACATTCGCTCTTGCACAGAATGTCAACGCCGCAAGCCTGATCCTTGCCGCTCTTCTGGACCAATGCAACCTTTGCCGTGCCCGTCACGACCCTTTGACCGGGTTGGAATAGACCTATACGGGCCTCTTCCATACACAGCTGCTGGCAATCACTGGGTCATTATAGCTATAGACCACCTCACGAGGTATGGCGAAACGGCCGCTCTACCAGCCGCGACGGCTCGTGACGTTGCCTCCTTCCTGCTTCAACGCTTCGTTCTACCTCACGGCGCTCCCCGCGAACTACTGAGCGACCGCGGCCGCGTCTTTCTCGCCGATGTCCTTCAAGAACTTCTCACTGAGTGCCGCATTATTCATCGCTGTACCACCACATATCACCCGCAAACAAATGGATTGACAGAACGCTTTAACCGAACTATTGGCGACATGCTTTCGATGTATGTCGCCTCCAACCACACCAACTGGGACATCATCCTTCCCTATGTCACTTACGCCTACAATACGGCACCCCAGGCAACGACGGGCTTTTCTCCCTTCTTTCTTCTGTATGGCCGAGAACCGTCATTTCCCATTGACACTATTCTTCCTTACCGTCCCGACTTATCAGAGGGTACACCGGTTTCAGAAGCCGCCCGGTATGCAGAAGAATGTCGGCAACTAGCTCGCTCCCTTACAACGCAAGAACAAGCGCTACAGAAATTTCGTCATGACGACGGGAGCCCCCACACCCAGTTTTCGCCTGACGCTCTCGTTTGGTTGTGGGTGCCTCCTACTTCGACATCAGGTGTCTCCTCCAAGTTTGTATCCCGATACCACGGACCCTACCGGGTTCTGCAGCAAACTTCTCCGGTGAACTACGTCATAGAACCTCTGACGCCCCCTACGGACCTGCGTCGCCGAGGCCGCGAAACTGTCCACGTCGATCGGCTCAAGCCGTATCACGAGCCCTTCGTCCTCACGACGCCTTAGGCCTCCTGTGCGGCTCCGTCTTCAGCTAGGGGGGAAGATGTAAGGAAGAAGAAGTGCGTCGTGTAGAGCTCCGCAGCCGAATCGCCAGCGCTACTGTAGTGGGGCTCGTGCTCGACGCTGTTCCTGGCGCGCCTGGCGAAACCTACGCTGTTGTGTCTTCCTGTCGGCGTCTTTCGTGCCGTCCACAGCCGTGCTAGACTTCCTTGTCATACAGGCAAAAGGGAAAATTGTCACAAACATTTGATAAGTCACTCGAAACAAGTTCAACTTCGACATGCCTAAGACATGTCTACTGCACTTGGTAAGGTAGTGAACTGGGTTCGCGGCGAAGCAGGACTATTCTACGAACGGTCCAACATTACATTTCACGGTCTGGAATTCTGGTTAACGCAAGCGGACTGGGCGCTTTACCCGATGAGCGGAGGCGCAAACGTGAACGCTCTGTACGGTGCAGCCACTTGGTGGTGTAGAACTCAACCCGACAAAAACAGCTACTATGGCAGCAACCAAGTGTACACCAGCAGCAAAGTAGAATGCACTTGAGTACTGCACACAAAAAAACTAAAGAAAAAAACTGAGTGCTGAAAAAAAACTTGAGTACTGAAAAAAAAAGAAAAGAAAGAAAACGGTGTACCATGCATTGAGTGCACGTTAAAGAACTACAGGTGGTCAAGATTAACCCGACCTACCCCAATAAGGCTTGCCTCATAATCAGATCGTGGATTTCGCTCGTAAAATCCCAAAATGTCATTCATTCATGATCTAGACAGTACCTATTAACCGAACGCCTTTTACCGTTCTGCTCACTTCGCGGAAAGCTTTTTCATTTTTTTTCTGACCCTTCGAATATCGGAGGTCGACCTAGAATCGTGGTGGGCCTATACACGAATAAACGCGGTATTTCAGACACGCGCTCGCGAGCTCGTTTTAATTAGAAAACGGAATTGATTGTGTTTATTGAAATCAACGCAACGTCTGACCCGCAGGGGTAGCCGTACCTCGCTTCTGTTCTCGATGCCCGGGGAATTTCAAAACAGTCAAGCGCCCCATCGTCGCTCGCAACGAACGCTCGAAGTGGCAAGAAACTTTAACGTAATTCGCGCAATGTTCGACGTCATTTGCCGCGGATGCCGGACTCCGTATGGAGCAATCTGCTCGCAGATGAAAGTGAATGGCAACGAGTGCTTCGATTAATTCCGGGCTCGTTACGGAGGCGGTTTGAAAACTCTGCTACAAAGCTTTCGCATGAGAGCTGGCTGTTTTCGCTTCACGGGGATGAAAGTGTGAGGTCTATAACGATGAGCAATAGAGTGCAAACCATTCTTTCCCGGACAACCAAACTACACTGTACAGACTGATAAGGTTAGTGGGCTGTGTCGTTTGCTTTTTTTTTTTTTTTTTTTGATGGTTTGCTTTTCTAAAGGTCTGGCGCAAGAGCTATTTCGAGTGTCGTCGTTGTTACAATATGAAGTTTAGAAACACAGGAAGGAAAACAATATTTATGTCTCTATGATTAAAACTATCTATTAGCGCCGTACAAAACAGCCTGGCGTGAGCGCAAAGTGAAGTTTCAGGCTCAGTGGGGTCTGAACAGGAAACAAGCAAAAAAATGAAAAAGCATATGCATTAATGCTCATTAGGAGGATGCATAATTGAAGAGCTCTCATCGTCTTTTATCGTGCGCTCTCAGTCGCTCCGAGTTTCGCAGTCCTCGACGCATCTTTATTGTTTTTTCTTTTCTTTTTCATCGACTATTCACCGAGCTATGCGTGACTATAAAATGATTAGGCCCTAATGAAGACACGAATGAATGCCATTAATTAGAGCTGCACTAAATATTAAGCTCACTGAGCTAGACTAGATAGAACGAAACTGCTAGATGCTGTATCATGGGATCCAAATGACCAGTGTATGTCCGATGTATATATAGATTATGAAATGACTGTATGTTCGCAATACCTTTATTTAATACGTCTATATGTCTAACATCCTCGTGAGCCGACACTCATGTTATGTGGCTGTAGTAAATGGACATGTCGCGACGAACATTCCTGATTCTATGTAGGTTTCTAATAATGGCAATTATTTTATCTGAGGTACTTGTGCTTCTTTTCTGACACAGATAATTCAATCCTGCTTGTCTTGCGGCTTGTAGCGAAAAAATCAGCATGTGTGCATCTAGAAAGGCTTATACTGCCTGCCAGACGCTGCCGTACAAGTCCTATGAAGCTTCGGCAGGCCTACATTATGTGTCGATGTGCAAGCGGCGTTGCAAAGTGGAATAATAATAAATTATTATTATTAATATTATTATTATTATTATTATTATTATTATTATTATTATTATTATTATTATTATTATTATTATTATTATTATTATTATTATTATTATTATTATTATTATTATTATTATAGATTACCAGAGAACATAGACCTTTCCATGTTCCTGCCTGTCATCACGAACACTCAAGTGTCCACAGAATACCTTTATAACGCTTACTTTCGTGAACTTGATATCTTTCATAACTCCTTGTCATCGTTCTTTTCCGAGCTTTGCCTTGTGTTATAATTTCATGTATTGTTCAAGTGCCCTTCTTCTCCTTTTTCTTTTGTATTTACTTTGCGCTTTGTTGTCCGTACTCTCTTCTTTTCACAATTTTTATTTTTATTCATTTATTTTTTAATGATTTTTCCCTGAGTGTCTTGTTTTTGGTTTGTAATGTATGCGTGCGCCAGCACTCAGACTTTAGGGTTGTTCCTGGGCACGTTAAATAAGCATGATTTATTTATTTATTTATTTATTTATTTATTTATTTATTTATTTATTTATTTATTTATTTATTTATTTATTTATTTATTATTGTTGTTGTTGTTGTTGTTCTCATATTGTCCGCATCCTCCACTATCTCGCCAGCTTGCCTTTTTATTCAGCCAACTACCTGAATACAGTTCATTAAAAAAAAATTCTATGCAATTCTGATAAAACTTTCACCGTTGTGAGCGTTACTATTCGAAGTATGCGTAAATACTGGAAAATATTTAATTTATGGCTGAGTCTGCAGCTGGCTTTGTAGACGTTTTTGTATTAACAGAAATCAATGTTTCCCAGGCTTGCCTTAATGCATTCACCTTACAGGGCTTTTCCGCACATTTTGTTACACGAAGCGGGTGTCGTGGCGGAAGTATTGCTCTCTTTGTAAACGACAACTGTGAAGTTTCTTCTGCTGATGCTTCTCTTGTACATGCTGAATCTATGATGGTCAAAGATTGTAAGAGGTCACTTTCTGTGCATAGTTATCGGTTTAGTCGACCGCCCTCATGCAGCCTTTCACGGTTTCTTATAGAGCTTGATGAAACTTTACGGCAGTGGAGCTCAGTGGACCAAATCTGTTTGGTCGGGCACCTTAATATCAACGTTTTATGCCCTGAAAAGTATCTGTTTCTGATTATCTATCTACGTTGTCCGCTTAAGGTTTGGAATGTCCAATTAGAGCTCCTACTATAGCGGAATCAGCTAATAATAGCCTAGTGCAGTCCTGCTTAGATCCCATAGCGGTCAGAGCTCCCAACTGTTCATTTAGGCTCGGTACTATTCTACAAAGGTTGGCTGACCACTTCTTTGTAGCATGCCGTCTTGTATTACCGGATGCGTCTGGAACGCCGTTGGTCGGAACTGCATCTGAGCAGCGCAAATGCCTTTTCCCTATAGTTAATCACTTCAAGCTTGATAATCTTATCGTTTCCTATGACTGGGCATCCTTAACCAAAGAAGATTCGTCAGACAAAGTGTATGAAAGGTTCAGCCATGTTTTGGGAATTGCTGATGCCACCATGAAGTGACAACAAAGCTGCCTGTGAGTCACAAAGGTAGACCCATTGGTTCCCTTTTTGCGTTGAATTTATGTATCGTATCAAAGACAATATTTATTCTTGTTTGTTGGTATGCATATGCCCGGCTTGTTCCATGTGACGGTTACCGTGTGCTTCGTATCCAGACTTTCAGAAATAGCCATCCTTTTTTTTTTGCATGTTATGTATTATACTTCATAATGTTATGTAAGGCAAAGGGATGCTATGTTATGTTGCGTTATATAATGTATGTTATATATTATAAACAGCAATTGTATGAAACGCGTAATTGTGTTTCTGTTTGTTGATGAACATCTGTGTATGTATGTTATACGATTTCTCCTTAGTGCCGGACCAAGACCACCAAGGCGTTCCTGTGCACGTTATTAACTTGAATAATCGATTGAATAGTTCATTTATTTATTGATTGATTGATTCTTTCATTCATTATCAATAAACTGATCGCAAAAAGCGCACTTATGGTAGAGCACACAGGCTTGTAAGTGCTGATCAATTTCAAATTCTTCGTAAGCCTGCGTTGGTGTTGGTTCGAGTGAATGTGGTGATGCGCAGAAAACGCCGCGTGTGCGTCTGCATGAGCTGTCACGTTCGGAGCGCTGCTTGTGTACTTACTCGCCGAGGTTCCGTTTTATGCTAGCCCGAACCGGCACGGATTACGCCTCCGTGTCGAAGTCTATACAGTCCATGGCGTCGCCGGCGCCCGACGAGTCATTATGCAAAGTGGCGGCGACGGGCAATCGGGTCTCGAAACGAGGTCCCTCCCGGAATGACTCTTCATGGTTGCGTCCGGACGTGCTTGTGCGCGCAATGCGGAGGACGTCACGACAAACAACGTCAGCGCTTCGACCATCACAGCGTGTGACGCATTCGGCAACGTATGAGAGGGCGCTTGAAATGAAGGAGGACGCTCCCACGGCCTCGCCCTAGTCACGCCGTCGAAGTTGAAGTTGATTTCTTTCTTTGTTACAGAAAGAGGAACAAGAGCTAAAGGCCATGCGGCCTGACAGAGGCTCTCGCTCCTAAGCGCGTTCGGCAAACATATTCAAAGTCACGGTCACCACTCTTACATTTCTTTATTTTTTTTTATTTATTGTTTTTATGGGTCTAGTCATTTGCTAGGGTTCCTCGGACAGAAGCGGTGGCGCAATCCTAGTCCCGCAGACCGTGGTGTTATATATACTTACGCCAGCCAGGACGTATCGACAGTCAGCAAGATATCTCTGCCTATATATTATATATATATATATATATATATATATATATATATATATATATATATATATATATATATATATATTGCCACCAGGCAAGAACCCTTAGTTGGCCCTCTGCGCCCATGTCACTGATTCCCATAATCTGTAGTGCCGTTTTTGCGCTGTTTGTCCTGTTTACAACATAATGTAGACAAAGGCACAAGGCTGCAGGCCACAATAGATGTTATAACCTAATCATCTGAGGCACGGCTAGGTGACCGAGCTCCAGTGTCGCCTCCCTGAGAGGGGGCAACGGAGCTTCTCAGGACCTTCAATAAAGTTCTTTGTCTGTCTGTATGGCTAGGTGACTGTTTGTCGCCACCTAAATTCAAAGCTATTAGATATTTTTTTTTAGGTTAGGGGACGCAAGCCGCACCCACGCGTTGAGGGACACAAACTGTAGTGTGGGTCCTTCACGCTCCATTGTGCTCACTTTGGGTTCTTTTGTACACCCGGCGGCATGCGTCTCCCTAAAATAAATGTCTCTCTTGCCATTAGCAATGATTGTGTAGAATGGAGTGGCGCTCTATAGAATATGGTTGCGAGAAAAACGCCGCTCAAAGGGAACAGCAAGTGATACAGAGCGCGGGAAAACAGGAGCGAGCAAAGCACTTCAATCACCATCAATAATTAATCAGTAGAGCAAGTTTATAGACTTATTTCTTTCGTTATGTGTTCTCTGAAACACCAAACAGGCGCGGCTGTGTAAGAGAGGCTTGGTACTCTGCGCTGCTTCTATAGGCACAATAGAAAATGCTCCTTGTTAATTAAGAGACGCTGAAAAAAGAACTTGACGCGCCCAAAGGTCTCTAAGCAGATGGCATCGCATTTCATTCCAACATCAGTTGTTTCACTAGTATACTGAACAGTGATGGCGCAGCCTCCCTCCATTGCAAAAGCGTACTCTTCCTATTAGCGTACCGCTTTCGGCAAAAATGTACTAAGGGAAAATCTGGTGCTGCAGTTTTCTACGGAAACTGCAATCATGGTGGTTTAACAAGAGTAGGAATGATGGTTAGTGCATATGGATTTGCCCTAAACTGGATCCTTCTGGACTGATACGGCTTCGTGGCTTTGCGAATGGATCGTTTTCAACAAAATATTGAGCTATACGTGAGCCAGTTATCAGTGAATACGCACTGTGATCCGAGGCGAATTGCTTCGATGTTTCTAGAAAGATCTGAATGCTTGGAAATTTAGAAATAGAAAGCGTAATAAACAACGCCACTAGAACTTTTGTAGCCGCAAGCACAACTATCAAACAAATCAATGTACTTATAGTTATTCACCATGCTGTCCAAATGATCGCAGAGCCAGCTTTCCATCTAGTGATGTTTGTCGGAAACTGTATGCACCTTATTACACGTAAGTGCCAAGTGGAACGCATCACGATTAGGTGGATTTCTTTGTTTTATAAACAGGGGGGATAGCCTTATTTACCTGTGTTGTTTCTAGGGGTAGCAGAATAGCAATTTTCAAAATCGCATTGAACGCTAATCGAATAGTGTCAGAAGCGAAGTGAATCGAATCAAATGTCAAATATTTTATGAATAGTTCTCGAATAAGAGACAGCCGTCTTCACCTGCTGTTCAATAACGATCTTTAATTGCTAGTATAATCCGGCGTTAGCAAGTTTGTGTCGTTACACTGCACGTTATGAAGCGTTGTCGAATAAAATCGCAAATGGAGGCAATTAGAAGCAAACAAGCAGTTTATTCGCATACTCAGGACTCATTTTTGAGTTCGAATGATGGCGGTTTAACTCTAAAAACGTCTCGCTCCCTGAGCGACGTACCGTGCCGCACTAAAGACTTCTCATGTTTTATCTCTAGGTCGCCGGAATGAAACTAATCGCCCTTTTGCTCTAATTTCATGCTTGATCGCAAAGAATTGGCGGTTTGAAATACTCGAAAATGTATCAAAGAATATTCGCATTTACGAATGGCGACGATTTGATACGGTCTCCGAATCAAACAGTCCCAAAACTGGTTTCGTTATTCCAAAGTTTCGAATATTCGCACACACCTAGTTGTTTCCTCATTCCTCACTGTGTTGAAGTTTGTGCCAAACTTGCGCAATGAACAATAGAGAGAGAGACAGAGAGAGATTAGCTGCCCCCTATAGCCTCAGGTGCCTAAGATGTGCGAGTAAAATCTGCGCATGAAAGGTTTTATACTCCGCACCTGCTTGTTGCCCTGCAGCGTCTTGCAACAACCAGGGCAGGTGTGCGTGTGTTGTGCTTCCGGCGATGGCTCTGTCTTGACAGGCATTGGATTCGTTCGTGTCCCAGCGCGTGCTTGAGGCGTCTTTCTGTGACGGGTGCAGAAGCGAGTGTATGTTCAAGCTTACGCAACTGGTTGAGCGAATTGTCAACGCTTTGGGGAAAAGGAACTTTCTGCAGCAAATCAATGTTTAATAAAAGAAGCAACAGCCATGGTAGTTAGAGCTGGTTCAAGTTGAAGTTTCAGTGCAGAAGGAAGAGGGACGACAGTGAAGTATGTTCGTGTTTCTCTGTTACTTTTATGATATAAAAAAAAATTGGGTATGCTGTATCGGAGACGCAGCCGCAGTGCGGCATCCGCTGAAACGTCTTGTGCGTGCTGCTGAGTGTCTATGGGCACTAGAGTACACAGAAATGACGTAACCGAACACGTAAGTGACACTTACTCACTCAGTACAAATGTTTCACGCTTAACGTATGATACAGCTAGTGGGGGATCCTGTAGTCTGATCATGAGTCGTGCTCGCTACCTGTTCGTAGTACGCCCGCTGTGGTCAAAGGTGGTGGGCGTGGATTGTTAACCCTGCGGCAGTCTTGCTGCCCGAGTCGCTTCACGCCATTTCGGGACTTTACGTGTGGAACGCGAGTGGGGCCATAGCTGAGCAATTGCCGAACTTCTTCAACTTATAGCAGACTTGTAAGCCTTATAAACCCTGGTTAGCAAAAGTTTGAGTTTTATAGATTATACCTACTATGGGCAGGAGTGAGCGCTCTCAAACGCGCCCTCTCCCGCTCGGATCGACAAACGTGCTGCGGAGATATATGTATGCCTCTCTGAACGCCGATAGAGAAGCTAAATTTAGCTACGATTACGCCATGCCTGGCGCAACAACGGCGTTATCTGTGCACGTGACATATCTCTGATAAGAGGTATGGATTCTTACCTCTATACACAACGATACCGAAGTAAGGCGCGTGGGTAGGACGATTGCAAAAGTTATAAGCGATATTATTAGAACATGTTTTGCTTACATGCGGTTTTTGCAAGCGACTTCTCGTGCAGGCCGACCGGGAAGACCATTCCACGCCAAAAATAGAGAGAGAGAGAGCTAGTGGAAGACAGGGGTAATTGGAGGTAGCGGGGAGAGGCTTTCGTTCTTCAGTGGACATGCAAAAAAAAAGGGCTGACGATGATGATAGAGGGACGCAAAACAGGAGTAATAAATTAAGCTGTACTAGGGAATTACGTTTCTGTAATAGCAAGACTTGCCGTATAAATTATCCGCGGGCGGAGTCCTTGGCATGCGAGAAAGAAACCGCAGAGGCCAAAGATGACTGGCGAAGCCGTCCTGAAGGTGGCGCACAAGGTAGCTGTGACGTCACAGATTTCGACTGCGCCGCGTTTATAGGTTGGTGATTTGTCAAAACGGTTGAATTATTGGGATTTATGTGCCATAACTACCATCTGATTATGATGCACATCCTGTAGTGAGACTATGAATAAATTTTTACCACCTGGGGGGTTCCTTACGTGCCCCTGAATTTACGTGCACCTGTGCTCTTCACTCGTCCTGTGTCGCGCTGTTACTGTATTTTTCACCTGAAACTAAGGACGCCTGTGTGTTTCTTTTTCTTTCGTTCATTTCGCTTGAATCGAAATGCAACCACCGCTGCCGATCGAGAGTCGAACCCGTGACCACTTGCTCGGCAGCAGAGCGCCATAACCACTGAGCTACCACGATAGGTAGTCAATTGCTTATCGATTGTTGAAGAAACCCTGCATCGCATTAAAGAAAAAATTTGGAGGCTTAACCAAGCTATTTTTGAGCATTTTATTTTGTGCTGAAATGGCGCAAACATCTCATAACCTATGACGTCATTCTGACATAGCAGCGCTGATGTCTCGGCACTAAATTAAAAATAAAAAAATTAAAAAAATCAGGAAGCTTCACTTTTCAGGTAAATAAATATTAATCAGCATTTTCCCTGTCACATAAATGAAAATAAAGTTCTGAAACAAATACTACGTCTTAATTAAGTGAACACTGCACCTAAGTTGTCCTTTTAAATGTTTTATCTTTTTCGCAGTCTTAGTGATTTGCTATTATTAGCTCTTGCTTTTCTCGTTCCTTTCAGTCTTCCTATATTTTATTTCTATGTTGCTGTACTCAACTTTCTGAAGAGCAGGTAGGCGCTGCGCCACTGCCAGTGACAATTGCCGGCCTGTTTCACCATATTCTACAACCTCTCCAGTAGTTGCATACGCACTGTCATAAGAAATAATTATACGTTTTGCATATTTCCGACACCCCCATCTATAGGCCGGCGTCACCATTTCTTGACGTCTATGTATAGCCTGTTGTTGTCAATAAAACGATGGTAACGGAAGAGAACGAGCGGAAATACAAGCAAAAGAACCCGTGAGCTGCGAAGTGAAGAATCGACGTGTGTATAGTGAGGTGCTATTCCATATGGCGGGACCACCTCGGGCCCTTATGTTGGGGAAACTCATGAATATGCAGCGTCATACGACGGTGCCGTGTTTCACCGTCTTTCTGCTTTCAGTTTCTCTTTTCCCGTCTCGTTGCATTTCACCACGGAACAACCCCGTCGTGCCACGATTCATAAATATTCAGGCACCGCCTATATGGCACGAGATTTTCCCTTGCCTTCTACGTATATAGGACTGCAATTGTCAGGAACCGAAAGGCTGACTATTCTGTATCAGCCGGCCCCTTTTATTGTAAGCCAGCGAGTGTGTTTCTCCCTGAATGCTTATGGCGTTAATCCCTGGGGCGTTCCTTTTTTTTTTTTTTCACATGGCTTCTGTACCGTGAACGTCGCGAATTACGGGACTGTATCGCCTGTTGCTCTCTCTTTCTCTCTCTCTCTCTCTCTCACACACACACACTTTGCTTTCGCAAGAGAGGCGTCTGAAAGCCCCAGAATGACTGAAAGTTGAGCAAGTTGGTAGGGATTCATGTTACTAGGCGTGCAGACACGGACGTGCAGACACGGCCACTTCAAAAGAACCTGCGTTTGTCTGATCCTTTTTGTTCCTCCATGTGTACGAGTCTGCGTGCCTGCCTTTCATCAACGTAAGCAGGAGAAGTTGCAAGCCCGGCCGATTCAGCGATCTGCGCGTTTATTACCGATCTAAGGGAACAAAGGAAGACGCCTTCCATCGGGCTCCTACATGCAGCATCTGGAATGCAATACTCTGATACCAGCAATAGTGTGATTACTGTTTTTTTTTTTCCGCCCTCGAAGGGAGGCCTTGTTTCTAGAGCGTCATTGCTGCGTAGCCTCAAACCGCGTGCTTTGACGCAAGCGCCACGTTTTGTGGATCGCACCGATTGATGTACTTTAGCCATGAAAGCACAAAGCAACGCTAATCTATTGAGTTAGTTTCTTGCCTTCGCGCCAGGAGACGGGACACGCGCTGCACTTTTCTTTCTTTTCTTTTTTCTTCCTGCGACCTCTTGTAGACGCGTCTACATTGATGTGGTTTTTCTCACCTTCCTTGAAGCGACACAAAAAGACAAAATTATTCCAGCTGTATTAGTAAATCACCCTTCAACAATACCGAAAGAAAGGCACTCTTACCGCGAGAAGATGCTTGGCTACTCCACTGCTAACCATGATTTTTCAAGCCATAGTAGCTTGCTTGTCTCAGCAACCTCTGCCTATTTAGTTCTTCACCTTTTACTTCTCTTTTAACTGTGGTTCCTTCCGCTTTTCCTAATTTCTTGTTATCGATCTCTTCAGTGTACTTGCGTGTTTTGGTTTTGCTATAGAACGCACCACGGATCTGGAAAACTACGAGACGGCAATGAACGAATCAAAACTACGAATGGCTAGGCAAGCTGGATAATGGAGTAAACAAAAAAATGATTGTTAGATTGGTACGGCGGTCTCTGCGGCTCTGTGTTACGGGGACAGACACAAATGGCCTGGAAACTTAGAACGAGAGATCGAATGGAGTTCGACCCCTGAGGACTCGTTCCATAAAGGGTGCCGTAAGAGCGTCGTCGAAATGGGTTCACGACCCTTGCAAAACAATATTCCTGAAACCATCGCCTACTCTCAAACAAGTTTCGCCATCCAGTGCTGCTAGAGGCAGTGTTCGTCCAAGGGTTGCGTACATCGATTCAGGAGTCGTCTGAATGCAACACGCGAACGAAAAAAAAAAAAGCAATTTTGGTTCAAACGTTGCTTGGTGGAGCAAATTTGCCGGAAATGGAGACACCTCTGTGTTGTTCAGGGCACCCGCTCACGTATTCATTATGGCTTACGTTTCTATTAGTATTGTTGGTTCCTGCGAAATGGATTGAAGCTGCGGTCGTTCAACTTACTACACCGAGAAAAAGAATGCGTTGTTCAGGAGGGGAAGAAGTAAAGACAGGAAGCTTGTTCTTTTTTTATAGATGATATTTTTTTCTCTACAACATCAGCGCTCTTGTGGCTTAATTCTGCTGCTGTGATGCCAGAAGCCAAACAAGATGTAGCAGAACATGTCCTGATGGTTAAGTTACCAATAGGACGATGACTAAGATGGTATTATTACACTTACTAGCTTGCCAAACTTCCACATTGTTTTCTTTCTATTTTTAAATATTATTGTTGACCCTGAGTTTATGTAAAACGTTTTACTCAACTCACTGGTCGATCTCCCGCTGTGGGTATGTTCCTTACCTTGAGTGTAGAAAAAGAATACGAAGATCACAGTGGGGTCGTTTGGCTTTTCAACTTCATTTTTCTGAAGTCCTTAATTGTGCGTAGGATCACCTGATTGTTGGCCCATATCCCATGTAGGCGCGTGGCACGATTTGAAGGCGCATAATTATCATCATCACCGTCATTAGCACCATCAATCATATACGAAGCGAGAGTCAGCGTCAAAAGTTTAGGGATAACGGGATCTGAGAAAAGTTTGAATATTTCCGCAGGCTAGACAAGAACAATAAAAAATTATTCCTCCACTCGAAGAAAAAGGATGGAGGCTGGAACCAAAAGCCAAATAAATTGTTTGGACAGGTGCTCGAGCCCAGCGGTACGGGGAAGTTCAGATACAGAAAACAGCAGTTTAAAATTATAATTGACCTAACACTCAATCAAAGGGGTGTATACACAAAATGCCTGGTTTGATAAATGGTTTATAACAACGTAATCACACACGTGTTTATTCCCACCAGCTATGCACTATATTAAAACAGAAATAGAGAAATTGAATTGTATACATATCAATACATACAAAGGAATGAATCACAGTCATTGCAAAAAGAAATGAAAATAATATTTATAGCATATTCAAATTGAAGTAGTCACAAGATCAATCAAGCGTGACAAAGAACATTTTCAGGTTAATATAGGTTAGATCCTCAATTTAAATTTTACTTGCTCGTAGTTGGTTAACTGAAAATGGAAGACAGTGCCGAATCATTAGGCCTCCACAAATAGTGCGAGAGAATGGAAATTTCCATGCTAGAGATGACATGCAATCTAGTATTCGCATTTCTAGCCTGCAACTCATGCGTGAAAATTACCTAGTACTGTACTGTTTTATTCTCCACGATCACAAACTGCATGGAACTTCAGCATGTTCCCGATCCCAAAGTTGAATAAGATTTTGAGACTGACTGCACTATTCCGTACATCTTCAACGCCATTTACTCCTTCTTTTTTGCCGAAATCGTAGCCGTTTTATTATTATTATTGGATTCTTTCGGTCGTTATGGACGCTTTGGCGGAAGCTCATTTTCGCATTATCGTGGCAGCAAAGACTTTTGTCCGAAAAAGTACTAATAATTTAAAAGAATAGCTGCGGCCCCTATCAAGCGATCGTGAGAATGGATACATTTACCGCGGCGAGTCGACGGGTTTTCCTCCGTTACGCAAGAGCGGCGGAATGGATTCTTTCCATCTTTGCACTCTCACCTGCCGATTGAGAGGAGGAAGACCAAAGACGTGAATGAGAAGCGTTTGGTCATCTAACGATGTCGAGAATAAACAGAGAGGAATTGCGCAGATGTAAATGTGATGAATGTGTTTTTTGGGTACTGAAGAGCGCGTAGGAGAGGGAAAAAAATTGTCTGTGGATGCAAATGGGCAGGCAGAGCTCCGGATGCGCTCGATTCAAGGGAGAGCTCATTTAAAGACACGCAGTAACGTTCCTGAATTCAGAATAGGAGCCTCGAAGGCGGATTCACCATCGCTACTTTCTTTGGTGACCACTGGTTTCTCTTTCTTTCTTTCCTTCTTTCTATGTTTATTTTTGTGGTTCATTCACTAAATATTCTATTGTTGTTTTCTTTCGCTCATTTATTTATTGAATTATTCAGGTGGGCCCGTCTTTTTTCCTTCAACGGCGTCGGCGTCCCTCGTAACCGAGCGGACGAGCACCGCGAAAGACGAAAGAGCGGACGCGGAGCGCAGTAGGGGATGAAAGACCGCGATAGCAAAGAGAGGGCGAGTGAGATATCGGAGGAGGAGGGTAATGCAAAAAAATCGTGATGAAGAGCGTAGTGCGACGATGGTGGCTACGAGATGGCGCCAGAGTAGCGCGCGTCGTCTAGGAAGTCTCTCTGCGGCGGCTGCCATCGTAAATCGACCCCCCCCCCCCCCCCTTACCCGAGATCTCCGGATAAGCGAGGTAATTGCGCTCGCTCCGTAGTGCAACGTGCCGCACGAGACAGATCGTCCCCGCCAGCCAATATATCACGAAATGACAACACGTATTTCGCGTTAGTGAATATCGTAATCGTCGGTGAAATTTTTTCCCATACGTCATATGGTGTCATTGGATATGGGGAATACGGGGTTTTCTCAGTAGGGCCAGGTGATCAGTAGTATTATTATTAATCCATGGTCCGCCACTATGGCGTGCCTTAGTGACATTGTGGCTGTGGCACGCAACACCGTAATGTTTTTAAATAGTCTACAGATGGTTCTCAGAGTTGCAGCTCTGTGTGCTAAAGAAAATTAATAAAAAACACCTGCTGTTGGGCTGGTTGGATCGTTATATGAAATAAGTTAAAACAGCGAAAAAAAACGAGAAAGCTGCGCGGTTCTCTGTCTTATACGTGTGTTTCTTGCGCCCTCTGAATTTGTTCATAGCGGCCTTCAGCTTCACTAGGTGGCATCACCAGCATTTCTTTATCTACGCATGTGTCTGTGGTGTTCCGATATTCTTTAAGAGACAGCGTTTTCCCAAGGAGCTCGTATCAGAGTTCAAGTGAACTAAGAAACTGCTTCGTTTGGAATATACTGCACCTCATTCGATGAGGTTTGTAGCAATTTAAAAAAAAAGAAAACGTAAAATCCACCAACTTCTCGGGGTAGCATTTTAATTTAGCCCATCAACAGAAGCAAAAAAATATTCGCGGTTTGCGTCAAAGGCTTCCATTGTCATATTGACTCTCACCGCTATCTTGGTGGTGAGTTCTCGCGTATTCATGTTTTGTTTTCGTGACGTATCCACGAGTGAAAGTTCAAAAACTTAACTATCAAGTCTACAACTCCGCAAATCATCAATAAAAACGATATCAGAATTCTGTAAACTTTACCTGTTGACGCACCCAAAGCGGACAAATTGATGTTTTATACACTGCTCTAATATGCATGAAATTTGTGAGCAAATTCTCATAAGCATTGTAACAATTTAACGTAAGCTTTAAACGCATATAAAGCATTTTCCCGCTTGAGATGCTCTGAAGAAGCAGTTTACAGAACTACGATATCTGTTTTTGGAACCCAGTTATATACTTGAAAACCATGCGCTTTAGTTTCTTTTTCTCAGTTGCACAATTTCGCCAATTATTTCTAAAATGTATTTCATGGGTTAAATCAAAAGGCTGCTTCCTACAGTCATCTTAAAATTAACTTGTTCTTCCTAATAAATTAGCTTCAATTGTCTGATTATGGAGCGCATGACTGCGTTTCACGTATGTTAGAATGGAGAAATCAGCGTTGACCACTCCTAAACTTCACCTTAAGCTGCAATATGCTTGCGGAGAGGCTCTTGATCACAAATTGCATTCCGAAATACTGCAGACGTACACTTGAACATCCGCTATGGTGGCGCCATCTATTTGGGTTGAGTTTGGGCAGCGTACTCTGAAGTATTGTTTTCAATGACTTAGCTCATGAGTTAGCGTTCGATAGCAACGTAATCATTAGAGAGTTTGAGCTCGTCCGTGAAAACGCATTATCCTTTACGGAGTACCGGAAACGTGGATAGCAGTGGACATAGTTACTGTATATAGCTCATCTTAGAACATATACAGTAACTCTAAATACACAAAGCAAGTAGCGCCATCTTGGGGCGCACAGCTTAACCAGAACGGGCACAGCTCTATAGTTGAACAGTGAGCAATCATATTTTACCTGTATGCTGGTGCAAAGAGTCGGCAGCGAAATGATGAGAGCATACAGCCATTTTTTTAAATAAAGAAAAAGCTTTCTTTGACAGGAACACCCATGAAAGACAAAAACGTGTCTAACGTACGCGCTGTGGTTGGAGAAATTGACACAAAACGTCGCTACCAGCGTTGCAGCCGCCGCCCTAGTCTGAGGTAACCCGGTATACCGTAATGGGTAATACGTTATATACACAAATTAAAACGCTGTATTGACGTATGACTCCATAAGAAACTTGAAGTAACCCGGTATTCCGTAAGGGGTAATACATTATATGGACAAGCTAAAGCGTTCTATTAACATTTGACGCCGTAACAAGTCTGAGGTAACCCGGTATTCTGTAAGGGGTAATACGTTATATGTACAAGCTGAAACGTTCTATTAACGTATGACGTCGTAAGAAGTCTGAGGTAACCCGGTATTCTGTAAAAGGTAATATGTTGTATGGACAAGCTAAAACGTTCTATTAACGTATGGTGCCGTAAAGTTTGATACGTTTTGCGGACAGATTATATCTTTCAAATATCCGCTGTGAGTTCGTATACAATTATTTCACCCGTCTTCGCTCCATCGGAGTGAAGAAAACCAACAGTGAAACAGGTGGATGGATGATATCGTAGCTTTATTTTATCCAGAGGATTTAGGACGACGTTGACTGCAGTATAGGGGGTGCAGATTACACCAGTTCTCGTGCACAGCATGTGGAAACGGTGCAGAAACCAATGAGAAGATCCTGTTGAAATGACAGAGTATCCATGCAGCGATAAATACAGAAGCCGTATATATTTGGCTGAGGCGTTAATCTTTAAGAGCAGTAGGGAAAAGATAAATGAAACTGGCTGTGGAGACTGCAGTAAAACATGGTTGGAAGTTTGGTAGTGCAAAGGAAAGGATAACAAGCAAGAAAGCCAGCTTACTACTAAAAATAATGTAGTTTAGGGTACGCAGGTCTTTAAAAATTCAATTTCCCGAGAGAGTTTTAAATAGCGAGCTTGGTGTCATTTTTCACCACCCTTTTTCAGTGGGGATGCTCATATAATTATAATCATCTCTGACAACGTAAATGTGCATAAAACGCCGCATACTAAACAAGGAAAAAAGAACTAAGAAAAAAAAAACACTTCAGGGCTTTGCTTGTTTCAATTGCATCGAAAAATATATTGCTGAAGACAATCATCGATAAAAAGAGACAGCGGCTGGTTGAACTTTCCGGGATGAAACCCGCTTGGGCTAAGTCGATTCTTTATTCTTGCAGTATTGCCTATCCGGGCTGAGACTGTCACCGAACTCAACACAAGCTAGCCGCTCTCAATTGTCTTTCTTGAAGCCTGCCGAGGTACGATAACTGAACGCGCCAAAGTGTCGAGGCTTCGAAATTGAGGCGATAAAAATATCAATTTCACTCAACCACCGCCAGGATCGCTGAGCACTTTCACGCCGGTAAAGCGCATGGCTGTTTCTTTGACTTCTCTTTATTCTTGCCGTTCCCGCTGTCCTGCTTCTTTGGGAGTCATTGTTCGAATGGTAGGCACACAGCTGTGGCCAATTTTGAAAGCACTCCGCTCGGCAATTGCCGCTGTGCAGGACGAGACAGGCTTAGAGAGAAGAGTATGCATGTCTTACGGCAGCCGAACAGGTGGTGTCTGTGAGGCAAGGTGCGCCTTCGGTTCCATCTTGGGAGGTTTAATAAGCGTCATATCCTGCTTTGGATGGAGCGGCATAAATTCTCATTTATAACAAAAAAAAGCTAACAAAAATTGGGGAATACGAAATAAAATAGACTTGCGGCTAAGGGTTTTACGGTACCTATATAGAAGAGACGACCACTCACTGTGTGGAAAAGCAGTCAGAGAACTGATCAGTAAATATAACGTCGAGAGCGTGGAGAGTTACAAGAAACAGGGCGTTAAAATGTGAAGTTAGAGAGGCAAGAACGGCATGCAGGGAAAGCGAGATGAAAATTTATTGAACAGCGAAGGATCAAATACAGAATTGAAAGTTTTACGATAATTTAAAGGGCCGTTCAATACTGCTCAAAACCAGGTCCCGATGTCTGAGAACAAGGTGTTAGAGGAGAAAATTTTCCGATCACGACGATACTTGCGCAGCGTGTGGAGATAATGCGGATAGAATAGGACAATATTTTGTTGGCATATCACAGTATCATTCCATCGATGAAGGAGGACGTGGTAACCATGCCCGAGTCACTGGGATTTAGGAATAATAAAAGAATGACTGATTACATTGTGGTGGAGAGTAGTAAAAGACTACAGAAGTAGTGGTGACGCAAAAACAGGGAACATAAAGGATGAATCTTGGGGGCAATAAACTCCTCTCAGGCTCACTGACTTGTTAATATTCCAACCGGGAGTACTAAAGGCGAATAATAGGCATATAACGTGCCATTACTCTATTTCGAAATGGTAGCAAATAGTACCCATTTAACCATCCATCCAAGGACGTAAAATATGAGCGGAAGAAAGTTAAGACTGACAAACTGGGCGGCATCCGTCGTCATTCCTTTTCAAAGAGGACGTGCACAACATTCACACAGCATATTCAGTGAAAATCTGACAGTGCTTGACGCTGCTACACGCGTCAACACGGGATGAGTTTCCTGCGCACTACGCCGAAGACGGCGAGACGCGATGCGGCGCGTGCGGACGCGTTTAAACGCGTGTGTCTGGTTGGGGCTTTAGGTGTGGTGGAGCCCTCGGGAAGGACAGGCCGTCCTCTTTTCCCGCCCGCCTCTCCCCCTGAGGGGGCTGCGGGAAACGGGTCCGGTAGCGAGAGAGGAGAGAGGCTGTCGCTTTCCACGCCGGCGCTCGCCCCGCTGGAGACGACAGATGACAAACCCGCTTATACTATTTATAACCCCACCTATAATACCACTACATATGCACTGGTTGACGGCTTTGTAATCTACGGAAATACGCAATGAGACAACAAACGCTACCTAAACATCCCCACTGCAAGAACTATATACGCCTTCAAGAGCCCCGTTTCTTAAATGAAGCCAATAGCTTTCTAGAAGCGCGTTTGGCTTCCTTGCTTACATTTAAAGTCATTGTCGATGGCTTCCACACTTCTCGACGCGACCCGTCTTTCATTTCGGTCAGCGCATACGGGGTCGCTTGCTAAAACCGCACGTAACGAGAACATGTTATACTATTATCGCTCATCTCTTTGCAAACGTACTACCTACGCGCCATACTTTGATGTCATTGTGTAGTGGAAAGACGTTATTACTAGATCATACAGATGTCGCCATTTTCGCACCACGCACGATGCAATCGGAGCTGAATTTAGCCTCGATCTTGCTCGCCGTTCGGCGAGGCACACAGTTCGGCAGTGAGTTTGACGATGCGAGTGGGAGCGGTCGCGTTTGAGAGAGCTCGCACAGCCACAACGGGTATTACCCATCAAACTCAAACCTGTGCTCATCAGGAGATACACGGCTTAAAAGAGAGCAATGCGCTGCGGTCATTTGACGGTTGCTCGGATACGGTGACCCCCCTCGTTCGACACGTAAGCCCCAGAAATTACACGAGGAGACTCGGGAAGCAAGACAGAGGGATGCCGATTCGTGCCCACCACATTTGGCTACGGCGCGGGCCCACGACGAATAGGAAGCTAGCCCGATTGCAAGATTGGACCGTAGGACACCCACTGGTTATATCATATGTTAAGCATGTAAGCTTTGTAATGCGTGAATAAATTTCACGTGTGCATTTAGTGACGTCATTTCTGTAATTTAATGCCCCTACACCCTCTGCAGCACTCAGGTGCGTCCCTGATATAGGCTATTTTAATTTTTCATGCGCTAAATGAATGCCTTAGACCTCGAAGCCGTAGAACAGGACACTGGCAAGATCCGAGTGCCCTAAAAAATTTTACTAAATAGCTTTTACTCGCTTTTATACTTTCTTTGCTAAATGGCGCGGGCTTACTCCTCTGAATGTAAAAGCGATATTCTTGCTATTGCCTAGACGCGTAAACATCTAATAAATCTTAACCTAATAGTCCTCTTTAGTTAGCTTTGATGGGAGTGTGTCGTTGCCTTATAATATACTCCAGCCACATAATTCGCCCTTACGTCATAGAAGTCACGAACCTTTCTTTGTTACAATGTATATCTGCGCTAACCTGTTTTTGGATTTCTTGCAACGGGTTTTCCTTACATGCCCGCTGAGTGAATGGGCACTGTCATGCGTAAATGAATAAAAACAAACATACAAAGTGAGCACAATTGTATTCCAAACATCGTGTGCTAACTCAAAGGTTTGATGCTGCTTTTATTGTAGGGAGTAGCACAACGACCAAGAGTCATGGGACCGATTTACACCGTAGACTAAATGTCGGGGGGAGCATCTGGAAGCAACGGCTCTTCCGCAGGACGACATTAAAAGCGCATTTAGGAGAATTACGACGTAACGAGCTATCTAAATGATAGAAAAGCTCCTGCGCAATTTTCTTTGTTTTTTTTTGGTTTTTGTTGTTGTTTTTTTCGAGGCACACGGTGCTGATGAAAGAACCCTGTGATGTTATTATGTCTGTGCAAAAGTTGGACTCGCGATATGGACTCCTAATTTTTTAAATGAAGATAAAAATAGAGCATATCACAGAAAATAAATCCCGATAAGGAAAACTATAACGCAAGTTCAATAACTACAGCATAGAAATAAGTAGAAATAAATAAAATGAAATGGGGGGGGGGGAGGGGGGAGGAACAGGAGCATTCGTGAAGCGCGTCCAAAGCAGACAATAAAGCAACTTAAAGCAGGAATACTCTCCTGATGTTAAAAAAAATTAATCAGGTGTTTGACCCAGTCATCCGCCTTTGGGCATTCACAACAGAAACATTTGTTAGTTAATTCAGGTTTGTACTACATGACAAATTTTTGTGTTGTGAATGCCCAAAGGCTGATGTCTGGGTCAAACACCTGATTACTTTTCTAACATCAGGAGAGTATTTCTGCTTTAAGTTGCTTTATTTTCTGCTTTAGACGCACTTCACAAATGCCTTTGTTCCTCATTTCATTTTATTTCTTTGTACTTATTTCTATGCTGTAGTTGTTGAACTTGTGTTATATTTTTCATTATCGTGATTTATTTTCTGTGATATGCTCTACTTTTATCTTCTTTTATTATATGTTTAGATGGCCCTGGGCAGCTATACATTATTGGGAAACCTCTCTGAACACTTTGTAGCAATGGGAGGCACAACTCGCCAGCTCTGACCCCGAGGTGCAGCTAGCACTTCTGGGTCACGTAAGGCAGGCGGCAGAAGCCAGTGGAGCCCTGGACTTGTGGCCCCACCCATCGAGCTCAACCTTTCACCCCAACCCCTTTTCAATCAAGTTATTCCTCCTCCTCCTCTCAGCAACTTGGAACTCAGACACAAATATCAATAGTGAGAAGGAATAAGATGGGTGAAACCTGAAGATGATGCAACTTTATTGGCGGGGCTGTGCACTACCTCCGGGATCGGCCCAGGAAAGAGGTTTCAAACATACACGAGAGGGGAAAAGTGGTGGTAAAGTCGCTAAGAAAGACGTTGGCTTCAATCAATAAACGTAAATGAAAATGTCTGATGGCAGGATTCAAACAGAGGACCCCTAGCACGACAGCTCGTTTTTACTTAGCTTACGTTTACTTCAATTCATATTGCCCGGCCCCACAGCTACGAGTCTGACACTTCGTGCAATATTCTAACATGTTGCTATCGCATTCATCGTTTCGCCGCCAAGACATTTGAATTAGGGAAACGTGCTTCTGTATAACTCAGGATGTGACAGTGTGATGTGTAGTGCCCGACGGTGATATTTGTGGTGCGCGACACGGTGCGGTGGTTGGAGACAAAGAGCAGACGACGAGTAGTGCGCGCGCCGAGGCGAATTCCATGCTGATGGAAAACGACGACGCCGAAGACCGTCCGGCGCGTGAACACGCGGCGCAAGAAACAAAACAAAGAAAAAGGGATCCAATCGTAAAAGACCACGGAGCTTCAAGCAGCCAATGAACAAATGACAATTCCGCCAGAGCGGCAGAAAAGCGAGCCGCGCTGGCAGTAGGGGGGAAGAGTTCCAGAAGCGGCACCAGGAGAAGGTCGGCCACCAGATGGGGGGTTGAAGACGGCCGTCGGGTTCCGGACCCGAGCCACCAGGACTTCACCCGGCCGGGGCCTCTTGCCAACTCGTTCCTGGGCGTCGCCACTCCATCCGCTGGGGAACTGCTGCCCGAGGCCAGTGAGCGTCTGCGCCCGTGGGCAGAACGAGAGCTGTCAGGCTACGGGCCCGAGCTCCACGACCAGCTGCCCGGCCAAAACGTCAGCGCCGTCTTCCCGTGCTGCCGAGCCACCTGTCTTCTCACTCCACACCAGAGCTGCCACGCACTGGTAGCCTGTACGACAGTCCGATACAACGACCTTCTTTGGTTAGGGTGCCTACATGCAACGCCTTTTTAGGGTGATTACAGCCTTTGTAAGGGTACTTGCCGCCGCCAGCTAAATTGGCGGGTTACTTGTGGGGACAAAAATGGCGAAAGATCAGCCGATAGACCACACTTCCCGCAACCCTTGGTGACCTGAAATTAACTTCGTTTAATAAACTTTGGCCACAGCAGCCCGATACAAACGGCGTGTCTGAGCGCCGTACACGGCACGTCTACGTTTTAGTTAAACAGATTAGTAAGGACAGTCTTTATTACAGCACACTTCGAAAAGCACCCTTTATATATTACGTACAACTGGAAGGCAATGACAATGCTTAATGCAGTTCACATTCTTGGCGTCAGATAATCCTACCACTAGCACGCCATCGTGCCTTATAACTTCTTGCTTTATATGTGTCACACGACATGCAATAGAAAAGTAAGTTTGATGTGTTCAAATAAAAGGAAAAGGCAACTAGTATATTAAAGATGCATGCAGGTTTCTTGTGCGCACTGGCGGAAAACTAAAAGAAATTTAATAGATCGCGTGCCAACATGAGTACATCAGAGCGTGACAAAAAAAGGCAGAAAGACTGGGGACAAAAATGGCTTCCCACCAAATTTGGCGGTAAATAGCAGTCAAAATTTTGGTGTTGTCACCACCCTAAAACGGCGTTGCATGTAGGCTCCCTATCTTTGGTGAGACCAACACCGCTTCTCTCGTTGTCTCGTCTCCGCTTCGAGACTATAGTACGCACACACGCCTGCTTCCTGCCCGAACGTTTTGTGCCGTGATAGTCGTTTTGAGTGTTTGTTTTTATGGGTTAATTTTCGTTTCAGTTTTATTAAACGTTTGTGTGTTTTTCAACGCCGGCTTTGTCCTCGATTGGGTTCTGGGAGGCTTCGCCTCGGAGAACTGTCAGAAAATATTAGACAAAAGAACCTGTCATCACGGACAGATGACTCACAGTGTCGCTGGAGCCAACTATCGTTACAGTGATGTCTGTATGCGGTATCACATAATATCCGTTCTTGCTCAGGCAACATGCGCCATATTATCACCTGCATTTCTTAACATCTTGAAATAAACGCATTACGAAAGCTTCTGCGGCTAAACATTGCACGAAGTGTTTATACCTTTTATAGTAATATATTTAAGGCACTTGTAAAAAGACAAAAAAAAAATCCCGGTGCAGAACTATGCCAATCTGAACAACTGAAATACTAAAGACCGCTTTTTATTTCACCCTAAATAAGTACTGTGCTAGCAGACAATCTTTTCTTTCCTAGTAATGCCTACACCAAATGAGAACACGGGTAATATAGGAGATGGAAATTCAAGACGATGAGCAACACTAGAGCAAGGAGAGAGCAGGAGCCAACGTTTCGACAAGTGGACGTGTCTTCTTCAAGGCGACATATGCTCTCCTCGGCACAGTATATGTAGGTAGGGTTCTTCTAAAGGGGAGAGAGGGTACTGCGGGTGGGCGAGAGCATGTTAGCGGCGAGGGTGTAGAATTGAAAAGAAAGATAATGCGCTACTGATCGTCGGTGGAGGATTTTGAGGGAGCATCGTGTCTTAGCCGGTTTACGTGTCATTGTAGGTTCCTCTTTTCGTGGAAGGTGGCTGGACAATGGAGTGGGCGGGGGGGGGGGGGGGGGGTGAACTTCGTCGTCCAGCCCCCTTCGACGAAAAGAGGAACCTACAATGACACGTAAACCGGCTAACACACGGCGCGCCCTCAAACTCCTTTACCGACTATCAGTAGCGCATTGTGTTTCTTTTCAATTCTACACCCTCGCCCCTATCATGCCCTCGCCCGCCCGCCGTACCCTCTCTCCCCTTGAGAAGAGCTCTACCTATATATACTGCTCCAGGGATAGCATATGTCACCTTGAAAAAGAAAAGTCTATTTGTCGAAACGTTGGCTTCTGCTCGCACCTTGTTCTCATGTTGCTCTACACCCAATGAATAACTTATGAATGTACTTTGAGCTGGGGATTGAATTATAAAATATTCACGCAGAAACTTCTCTAGGAGTTTTGCAAGTATGTGTAAGCAACACGCCACTTGCTCATCTCCACACAGCCCGGTGACATTATCAATGTTAGCAAACTTGATACGACCAAACAGTATAAACCCTTATCGACCCTTATCGGTCATTATCAGCCTTATAGAACTAGATCCGACCCTAATCAACCCTTATCGGTTATCAACCTTATCGGACTCAATCCTAGCCTTATCGAACTTAATTGGTCGGTAGCAACCTTATCGCAATGGATCCGATCCTTATTAACCTTTGTCTGTCCTTATCAACCTCATCGGACATGATCTGACCCTTATCAACTCTTATTGGTCCTTATGAACCTTATCAGACTTTTTCCAACCCTTATCATTCCTTATCGGTGCTTATTAACCTGATCATAATTACTCCTACCATTCGGAGCCCTTATCCATATTTAGCAACTTATCCATCCGCGTTGGAGTGTGTTAAACAAATTAGACAGGAGACCGTTTTCAGAGACAAAGATTCTTGGACCGTGGCCCCACGCGTCGCAGGCTCACAAAGCGACGTGGATGGATGGATGGATGAAGAACTTTATTAGTGTCCTTTAGGGCGCGTGCTAGCACGCAGCGGGCCGCTCCCACGTCGGGACAGAAAGGCCGAGCCTCTCCGCCGCGTCGCCGTGGGCATTGTTAAAGTTCATGAAGTCGACTAGCCTCAGTGACCGACTGTGAAGTGTTGGACAACCGCACGTGTTCATACTGCGAGTACTTTCTTCCCTCTCTCTCCTTTCTTTTCATCCCTTTAATCCCCTTCCCCCGTGTAGGGTAGCAAACCGGACGTTCGTCCGGTTGACCTCCCTGCCTTTCCTTTCTTCTTTTTCCTCCTCCTCCTATCCATCCGCGTCGAAGCATTATCAACCGTGATGAGACCCATATAATCCCTCATCACTCCTTATCAATCTTATCAACTAATTGACTGCTTATATGTCTGTAGCGCGACGTGAAGCGCATGAGCCCTGTGAGGTCGGTGGCATTTAGGTTGGTGAATGAATGCTGCAACGGGAGGCGCATCCCGCGACCCCCAAAACGCATCGGGGATGTGGCGCGTTTGGCCCTAAAATTTTGTAAAATTTGAATATTCTTGGTGTCTACGATGCTCCAAGTCGGCTCTGTACACGTGGTCCTAGTGATGGCTTTTTTTTTTTCCACCGTCACCGAACCTTTCAAGAAAGCCTTTCATAGAAACTATTCTCCTTTGACATTTATTTTGTAACGGCGGTACAACGTATTCATATATGGTTCAGATATATTCACTTTCGGCAAGCGTAGGTGTTTAGCTCAGTGAGTACACTCGGCTTCTATGTGTGTGTTCGTAGGTTCGAAACTCACCACCGCCGATGTTCCTCCTTTCGAATTTATTTTGTTTTATACATTAATTTCTTTATAGCCATTCGTCTTCCGTGACAGGGTTCCTCGTTGCGTAGGCATAGAAATGCTTGAGCATTTAAAAGAAAAAGGTTGCATTGTGGACAACACATTCTACAAGTCACTGTCCAGTACCTGTGTGAAACGGGCCTGCCTACTTATATTTATTTCATACTGAAGTTATGCCGCGGGGCGACCTAAACAAAACAAAAAAAAAAAGCTTGCGGATGAAATAAAAATAATATAGAGGCGTTAGCGAAGCGCGTCATGGAATAAAAAAAGCAAAGAAAAAAAGAATAAATAGGAAATTAAAGCGTATCAATCAATTCTTGGTCTGTGCAGGAAAATGCACGTCTTTCTTTTCTTTTTGTGTTGTTTCTTTTATTTCATTTTTTGTAGAGAAACTGTCCATGCAAGGAGCGTCATTTATGATCACCTATCGGACCTTCTCAGAGCTAACTGGGCTTTGCATCACCGTCACTGTTTCGGTTATTTTGTCAGTAAACGCAAGCTCTACATACTTGTAGGTTTGTCGCTTCCTAGAATAGCTCCGCAGATTATTTTAAGAAATCTATAAGAACGTTGCCCAGATAATCTAACGTTGGCTCTTTTTACACTCTCCTCGCCTTTTTTTTCTTCTCCTACGCCAATGGTGAGGTGAACTGAAATAAAGAAACGGAAAGCAAGAAAATAAAACAGTAATAATTGCTCGACTAAACTACAGCTATCGTGGCAAAAGAGCACAGGAACTAGAAAGACTGTTACAGCGCACCTCGATGATCGCGCGAACACCATTCGAGCCGGAAGCGCCAAACGCACATATCGTGCGCCACTTCGCTCGGAAGAACTGCCAGAGAAGAGATCCGTCTACCTCGGCATCTATATGTAGCTTGTCGTTCTCAGAAGAAAAAACTGGAAGACTCTGTCTTCCCGGGTTTTCGTTTAACTGCTGTATTTTGCGCGCTTCTGTGTCTGTGCGTGTGTGTCCGCCTGTGTCGTCACGCCAAAAAGTAACCAATTACCAATCGCACGTGGTTGACAGGATCGTTATAGCTTGGCACGCCGCCCTGCGCAGCTCCCACCTTCGACGACCAACTCTGGGCTACCCAGCAAGCCTGCGAGGCGGCGCGATGAGGCAAGACCTCGATGTCCACACGTGGGAGGCCTAGGCCCAGCCAACTAAACTGCTGGTTTAAATAAAAGCTGGTTCCTCCTCCTCCGTCTATAAACGTATTACACTTTAGTAATGCCGCGACACCATTGAACTAAAGGGCAGGAGGAGCGCTAGTATCGAAATCCTGTGATATTTTGTTCAATCACAACGCGTTACACCCGACGCTTGGCTTCGTGCATGCGTTGTGCTGCTGCGCACGAGGTAACAAGTTCGATTACCTGGCCACGCCCACTACACTTTTCGATGGGGGCGAAATGCAAGAAACGCTCATTACCTTCCTGTGGGTGCAGGGTAAAGAAATTCAAGAGGTTTGAAATTGTTCCCGAGCCTACTGCACTACGGCGTCACTCATAAACAACTGCAGGTCTGTTTCGGGACGTTATACTCCCACAATTTCACTTTTTGATTTTGACAATGTGTTAGAAATACTTTTCTCATGCACAAGTATTCTCATCAAAGAAATGCTAAAAAAACAAAACAAGCATTTTGTGTTCATAACTACGTTCCTGCCGACATTAAAAACTGCCAGCAAAGTAGAATATATTCTGTCAGCGCGATAATAGTTGCGCGCTTTTGCTTAAACCCAACGCTACCAGATGGCACCACCAGCACGGTTGCATGGTCACTTGTAGGTCAGCGGTATTCCATAAATGATAATACGTTATACGGCAAAGCTGAAATTCTGTAATTTCGATAGCAACGGGAAGAAGAAAGTCAAATGTGGCACTTTTAACGTCCATGTGATGGCGGGAAAGTTCCGCTTCTTTTTGGTCGGGTACAGGAACTAAGATAGTCAGGAGGCGTCTTCGGATTAACTTTGGCTGTAGCTGCTCACAATGACAAAGTAAAAGGGCCGCCATTATGAAAAGTTACCGCAGCGCTGCGGACTCAACGACTAAAGACGCTGTAGCGCGTTGAAGGGGTACGCGCATGCGTTGTGAAGCCAAGGTGGCCGAGATCGACGGCTCCTTTTACAGCGGGCGAGCTTCGTCCGTGCGTAGCGATGTTCGCAGCATAGCCAAGTCGGGAAAGGGGCAAGTCTATAGCGAGAGGAAAAGCTCTTGAGAGAGAAGAGAGTGTGGCGAGAGGAGAGGAGGGAGGTAAGTGGAGAGGAGTACCGGCGGCCCCGGTAGCACGGCGGAGTTGAGCTGGAGAAGAGCCAATGCACAAGCGCGCCGAGCGCACGTGGTATGACGTTAGTAATGACGTCAGCGCTCTCTAGTAACAGGCGCTCTCATATCGGCGGGCCTCTTCTCTCGCCCTGGACTTTCTCGACGTAACGCAATGGCGAAGCCGACCGCTCGAACTCCCGAAGAAGAAGCCGCTCGATTGGAACGCCGTAGAGAAGCGGCTCGTGAGCGTGCTAGGAAACGGAGAGCCGATCCCGAGACAACGGGCAAGAGAAGTTGAAGCCAATCATCGCCGAAGAGAAGATGCAGGTGTTCGAGCAACAGAACCTTGCATAGCTTTGATACTGCTTTGCTAAACCACGCTCTTCTTCACCTAGCTTTGCACAACTTTGCTGAGGCTTCCCCTCAGCTCTGCTGGTCATTGGTGTTTGCGATAGCAAAGGCATCCCTGATGTTTTTTTTTTTTTTTTTTCATCGCGGAGCAGTTGGTTCGTTCTCTTCAATAGGCTTAAGCTTGAACACGTGTTCCATTACGTACCAAGCGCCATTGATCCCATCGGTGACACATGGAAGCGATACGTGTCAAAAATGATGTGGAAGGGAACAATAAAGAAGGAACACGTAGCAGCAGCAAGATAAACTGTGCGGAGTTAACACAGCAACTGTGGTACCGACGCAATGTCCAGTCAACATCGCTGGCTTTCCCTAATCGACCGACTAGGCTTCGAGGTAATTAGCCAGTGCAGTCAACCTGGGTCGAGACGGGTGAGTACGCCGCTGTCGCCTTTGTTTCGGGGCGCAATACTGGCACCAGTAGAGTACTCACTGCGGTAGTGAAGATATAGGGAGTTTGTTCTGACAGGCAAGGCAAGAACTTCAGCAATATTAATATTGCTATATAGAACAACGCCTGCGAAGCCCTTTTGCCAGATTCTAGACATATTTATTTGTATTGTTAATGTATGCATTCTGCTATACTCTGCATCTCTTTTGTATCGCGAAAGCGTAGCATACGTAATAATTTTCTCCGTGTTTTGAACAAATGATATCGCTTCAACTTATCAAAAAAACCTTAAGCTTGAATTATGCGGACGTTATCGTTTCAGAACTAGGCGGTAACAAATTAGCTTCGAAGAGGTCAATATAAAATGATACGCACGCTAATACATTTAGGAGCTATATACGGAGCTTTGTGATGCTTAGAGCAGTGCGCCTAGAGCACTGCATGGGCCGATTTTTTCAGCCCGGGCCCGGCCCGGGCCCGTTTTTACGTTGGGCTGCCCGCCCGAGCCCGATCAAAACTTTTATGACGAGACCAAATAATCCACGTCACCCGCCCGGCCCGGCCCGCCACCCCTTTACCTTAGGCCCGAGCCCGGCCCGAGCCTGACTCGAAACCGGCCCGAACCTGGCCCGAGACCGAAAAATAATGTTTTTTAGAGTTGAGACGCCCGAGAATAACTCGCTTCACGTTACATGCACACCACCAGAAAGCCCGAGCCCGGCCCGGGCCCGCGTCAAAAAACCCGAGCCCGGCCCGAGCCCGTGAAAAAACTGTTCTACCCGGCCCGGCCCGGCCCCCGGGCCGGGTCGGGCCCGGGCTTTCGGGTAAGCCCGAGCCCGTGCAGTGCTCTAAGTGCACCACCGCGTGGCAGGCTGGCGATATTAGCATCTCTGTCTCATAATAAGCTGCAGCGTTATCAGCCAAATCACGTGTTAGTGCAAAAAAAAAAAAAAAAAAACGAGCTACAGACACAGGCTCCACCGATTCTATAAATAGTATTTCCATGACGTCACGGACTCAACTTCTCGCCGCGCTAGTACCAGAACGTGGCAGCCACGATGACGTCATTGTGCCATATGTACTACTTGTACATTATTTTGTTTTGGCGGTGACTGTGTTTTACCGAAGAATCCCTGTTATCGATCATAGTCGTTCGGCACAAGACGCGCCTGTCATGCTGTCGTGTTTCTTGTTCACGCAGTTTCTCGACGTGCTAGTACCCCAAGATGGCGAGCATGATAACGTCACTGTAGAACATCAAATTCTTACAAGCAAGCTTTAGCTCAGGTCCAACTTCAACCCTGCCTATTCAAACACATGTAAAACGCAGGAACGCCTTTCTGATATAACCATTGGGCCGATTTTAATGAATTTTGTTGGGTTTGAGAGAGACGGTTAAATTCTAGTGACTGTTGGAAGCGGAATTTGATTTAAGGCCTGAATAGTATTGAAGTTTTCTAAAATTGGTAAGCTAGAAAAAAAATCGATACACGAAGTTTACAAACTAGTACCTGAACACCAAGAACAAATATCGCAGTTCTGTCAGATGCATCCGTTAGAGCATGCAAATCGGACAAATTTGATACATAAATTTAAATCTTACGTGAATCTCTTACATTGTCTACAAGGGTTTCTCAAACGTCCTGCTCACATATTAGTTGTCTATATGAGATCCATGTATGATACATCAATTTTGTACGCTTTATATGAACTATTAGATGGAATTCACAGAACTGGGATGTATTTTCTTCATTTCTGAGTTAGAGTTGTAAACATATGATAGCTTCGATTTATTATAATTTGCGAATTTCAACAATCGCTATGAAAAATTGACGAACAAAATCAATAATTCGCTACCAACAGTCACTAGATCAAAACGTTTTTTTTTTAAATGCAACACCTCATCAAATTTGGTCTAGTGGTTTCCGAGAGAAACGAGTTCTTATTTCCCATGTATTTATATAGGAGACCCGAGCTAAAGCTTCCTCCAAACATAAATACAAAAGGGTAATGCCACTTCAGGAAAAAATCTCGGGAAGTAGATTTTGTTGATGTTGGTCTATTTTACTTCCTGAAATAAATAAATCCTATTATTGACCCACTGCACAGATGGCCTTGCTCTCCCTTTATTACTATTATATCTTTTTTTTTTTGCCGTAGCGGAAAGAAGACAACTCAGTTGAGTCAAAGCGTCAGCGCTGTAACGTTACGATCCGCGATAACCAAAATACTCATTTACACCAGCCGACTAACTCTGTTGTTAGTTGCGGCAAGGCGATCCTTCTCAGTCGAGCAACGTGGAAGACGTATTGCAATCGTGAACACTTTCCTGGAAACTGAACTGGACAGCGGTTTCTTCCAGGTCACCGTGCAAGCGGCTGTGCGCGAATTAAGGTATTGATCGGCAAATTCAGCCGCAGCCGGCGGTTTTCTGCTCCGGCACGCGAAATCACCGTCGCTCGACTATTAGGCACCCACCCATTCGCGTCTCAGAGGAGCGCCAGCGAGGCGCAGTTTGCTAAAGAGAGATTTTAGAGGATTTCCAGGCTCCCGAACACTCTAGAGAGCCTGAAAAGGGCGGTCAATTAGTACGTAGACTAATCCTATCGGCCATTCATGCCTCGTGGCTACATCTTCCGTTTCTTCGTACCCGAAAGCTCCCCTGAAAAAAGACATTCAGAGCCCTTCCCCTACTGTGAAGATGGAAGCCAGCGAAGCTGTGACTATGGTGGGTCTGCTATAGTTAACATTGCTATAGTGAATTTATTGAAATTATTGACTACATTGAGCGTCTTCGGCATGTTCATCAAAGAGCAAGGACACTGGCGTCTTGCTTTCGCTCGGCGCGATGGCCAAGTAGTGCGTTCTCTGCACCATGTCCACCCCATCACCATAGACTAGGGTATGAGCCACAGCGTTCATAGCCGCGGCACAGTGCACGGTGTCATCAGGGTCCTGACGTCAGGATCCTCGAAGATGTGGTTAAACGAGTGTCCGTCTCATAGCGAGTCCACAGGTCAACTGCTGATAACAGCGCTAGCGTGATCTCTATACGTCACGAGACAAAGGAGCACAACGATTGGTGGGACGTGCCGCCGCCGAGTATCGCGACACTTGTGAAAGAGGCATCGGTGGCGGCGAGGGGTATAACAATGGGTCATCCATCATCCGTTTTTGACACCTCTGCTAAGGCACAACTGGCGGGAAACCACCACGCATATGAAGCCAAAGCAAATGCTGATGATGATAGTTTTTTCTACACGCGGACACGATCCTGGGGAACCTAGCCCTTAACAGCTCTCGCTGTAAAATTATATTACGGACGTTCTAAAGAACAAAAACAACGACAACAAAATGTTGGTGCGTGTGCTTTCTTTAAAGTTTCTCGGTTTTCTGGGACGCCGGAACGTAACTGGACATTAGCGGGAAGGCACTAATAACCAGATGCAGGTTGTCAGCGGCCTTCGTTACTTTCAGCGAGCAGTGATATCATGAGTGAACAACGGCCTATGAGTGGCAGTTCCGTGTTGCCTGAGTGTCCGTTCAGTGTTATTCACTCCAGTTATTAGGTCCTTACAGAAGATTGGGTGCCATTTACACACGCTAAGAGTTATGTGGGACGCTCCCAATCTGATGTGGCGTTGCCGCAAGAAAACCTATACCAAGCTTCCGGTGCTTATGACTGTGATAACAATACTTTTGAGATTCTGACTTGTTTTACAATGTGCGCAGTGCTGGTGGCTTTCATATTGTCTTACAGCGAAGCTGTTTATGGCTAGGGTTTCGTGGATTTTTCATGTGCGTAAGCAAAAGCTCAGGTCCCGCGCGAACGCACTCGTGCCACTTCTCTCGCGTTCGTCGTCGCTTTCTTCCACAGCTGGCTCTTAGGCGTGAGCACGCTCGTGCCACTGCTCGCGCCACAATTGACGGTACATTAAAAAAAACAGCAGGACAAGTTGAGATTCTTCATTTTGAATTTTACTTCTTTTCTATCGTCGTAATGGGGAGGCCGCGTATAGTCCGGACTCCCGAGGGGAAACGCGCCTATGAAGATCGACGACGAGAACAGATGCGAGAGTGCAATCGGCCCCGGCAGGCCGCACACATCAATGAAGATCGTGCAGAAAATGCCAAACACATGGGGCAAGTCAGACAAGATGTCCAACGTCGCGGTGCCAAGAACGCATCACAGAGACGTCAGTACCATGCTGGTTAATTTGAAAACTTCAATGGAGCATACGGTAAATTCAAAAGGGACTTTCTGGACAGGCAGTTTGGGTATAGTTGTAGGGTGTGTGATCGGCTGTGGTTCGACAACGACTTGACCCCGATCGGCAATGTGTGGGATCCCGCAAAGCGGACTCGGGCACTGCAAGTGTTGTACCTTTGTTCAAAATTCTGTGCCATGTTTGTGTCGTGTGCTAAACAGCTTCGCTGGTCATCCACCTTCACATAGTGGACTAGCTCATAATTTTTTGTTTTCTTTTTTCATAAGTGTAGTGTTTGCGACTTAGGGTGCCACATAGCTTTATTCTGTCTCTTTCTGTCTCTTTTCATGTTCATTATTCACTCATTCTCTATGTTATTCGTATCGTATTTCACGCGCAAATACGTCAAGCTTGCATTCTTTAGCATCGACAATTGCTTAAACGTTCTTTTTTTCTTCAAGTGGTTACCAGATTGTCAGATCCGACATACTCCAAACCCGTCTGAAGTCAGCAAAGAGGACGTGGTCTTTCAAATCGCGCATACTTGAAGCGCGAGACGAAAGCGGAGTGTGTGCGGTAACATCCGGGGTACTCCTCGCGTGCGTGTTAGTAAGCGCATACTCGACAGATGGCACTAGCATTATAATGTCGCGCCCTTTAAGAGTACTTGCGACAAATTATACTATTTTATGGTTACATTACAGCGGGGCTGTATACGTCTACCCTCCCATAGATTTTTCAATGTCCGTGCCTGTAAACTCTCGCGCCCTCTATGAGGAGGCAAAGCAAACCAGTAAGGCATGGGCTGACAACTGGCGTAGCAAGAGGGAAGCTAAGAAACCAACCAATCCATAGTTTCATACAATAATTACTAGAGAGAACTGTGGCGCTAGTGTCTGGGGGAACTGCAATAGGGGCTGTTCCGCCAGTACGGGAATTATGGGAAGTACATGGATTTGCCTAAACTTCAGCCTTCTGGCTTTAAACGTCTCTTCGACTTTTTAAATTCATCATGTTCCACAACGTACTGTGGAAAAAGGAATTAGCTAAACAATATTAAAATCACCCGCTGGTAGGACTCGAACACAGGACCTCTAGCACAGAAGCCCGACACTGAAATTATTACGCCACGAACGCATTTTTTTATTGCGATAGCAATTATATGGACACTCAAAAGCAGATTTCTGCCGTCGCCGTCGCCGTCGCCGTGAGGTTCCGTATGACGTCAATGGAGATGAAATCATCGCCGCGCGCCGCCGAACGCTGTATGTGCGAGTGAAAGGGCGCGAGGGACGCGCGCTTTCACGGGGAGTGAACGCACGGCGAACAAACGCGCGTTCTGCGCCGTGCTCCCTTAAGGGCTGCAGAAGTAGGCGTCTCTTTCCTCCTTTACAATCACCATATATGTAGACCAAACGCGCCTTCTTCCTACGCGCGAGAGGCCGTGGGGGAGGGGGGGAGGGGGAGGGAAGGGAGGCGACATTTAGCTGTGGCACCAAGTGCCTATTTATATCAGAGGCTCCGGCAACAGTCACCAACGCCGCACGCATTTTGAGCGAACGCGGGCAAAACGCCGACGGCGTCGACAACAGTTCTGCGTGTTGCCGGTGCTGCTGCATGTCCAAGTTTATACAGCTGATAAAGCTAATATCATTACTCCGTATAGCTCTCTACAAATTTGCTATCGCAATTGATGCTTCGCCTTTCAGGTGAAACTGCGACAACTTTTTTGATGATTGCAACTGATTCGCCGCGGATGCATGCATCGGCACGCGGCATAGAACGCACTAATGATTTTTTTGCGGGCAAGCCAGCGTCTTGAGACGCTTGGCGCGTTTCAATTTTGACACCTCGACAGGTTGAGCCGCTATTAGTAGCGATTGTGCCTGTTCGCAGAGTATTCTACAGACGCGGAAGGGAAAATCCCCAAAATAAGTAAACTTTAACACTCAGTGGTGGGCTTTTTTACAAATATTGTCTCTAACAAGAATTCAGTCATGATTAGGTAAAAAGAAACATGCTCAACATGAAACTTGTTAGGAATGCTACTTAAACTTAACAATTGTGGCAAGTGCGAAAGAAATAGTTGATGGAAATTGGGAATGTTACTTAGAGTAGGTAATGGCGTTCCTTGTTATGACTTCCAAGCAGTGCTGCACTTAGCAAACTGGGTCCAAAGCAACGTTGGGACGTCGATCCTGCGTAGTCGTTAGCCAGGTCAGAGAGCACCTGTAATGCCGAGAAAAAGGAAACTGTACTACTGCGCCTTTCACCATAGAGAAAGAAATTCAACAAGAGCGGACATTTCCATAAAGCCCACCGGCCGAATTGACTGCAGCGCACCAAGCCGTCGGCATTAATACCTGAACCACACTTCCGGTTTCGGTTTCCGGCGCGCGCGTTCTGAACGCTAGCTGGCTCGCGTTATGCCGGCGCGGCGTTTTCTGGCTTCTACTGCTCAACTGCGCGCTGTCTTCATGCGGATTTGTTTTATTAAAGACGATAGTCTTTCTTGGGGAACTTAAACGCTGAAAATTTGGTCTGTCTGTCTGTCTGTTTGTCTGTCTGTCACCCGATTCAGCCACCCGGCCAAAGTTGGACCACTTGCTTACCGCCCACACTACTTAAACTGGTACGGCTGTTCATACTTGTTAACGTTATCGATCACAAAGTAAATATTACGCATATCTGAGGCGCAACATCACTAGGTAAGTATTAGGAGGTGTGTTCCTTTAATAGAAAATACATAGATACGTAACTCTAAAGAACCTAGTTTCTTAAGCTGTGCTGAAAATGCCATGCTATGCGCGCCAACGAACGACGTTCCCCGACTGCGCGCCGACGAGCGCCCTCTGCCATGGAGGAAGGAAACCCTCTGCACAAGCTCATGTTTCCCGATGTATTGCCAGATGGCGTCCATGTCTCACGCAGCGCCTCCTCAGTTTTATCAATGCCAGCCAGATGCGGCCGATTCAACATAAAGGAAGCGCTGTCTGAGGCAGGGCAAAACATAAATGGCCGCTTGATGAAATAATGCGGTAAAATGAAATCTGTTCAAACAAACCTTCATGCCAGGACGGAAATGGTACGAGAACAGCATCACGGGTGGCCGCGGATCAGACCACCACTCATGTAGTACGGCCGGCAGAAGACTATCGTCTTTCGACGACATTTGCAGCGAAGCACGCAGATACGCGGCAAATTTTTTTCAGTTAAAATGACTGCGAACGATCTTTACAAGCCTCCGTCGTATCTAATTTCATAAAGCAGCTAGAAGCAAGACGCCTTGTGCAATGAGGAAACGTTTATTTTCCTCTGTACAAATGCTCGTTCCGGGCTTCTTGTGCAATCCTCCAACGTTGTGGCAGTAGTTTCCGTACGAAGCTCCACCGGACGGCATCAGCTGAAAGAAGTAAATTACAATCATGTGTCATTTTGGTATTTAGACATTATTGGAATACTGTGTGTAGAGGCGAAACGTGCGAAAGCAATTAGCTTTTACATACATTGCGTAGAAAATACCCGACTCATCCCAAACAATGCCATAAAATATGTAGAGACCATGATTTCGAAGCATTCCCCCAATCGCGAGCATTATTTCCTGCACAATTGAACAGCACAAATACATGGGCGACTGCGCGTTTCCGAAACAACTTGGCCTCAGCCGACGCGATGGTACGCTACGCACAGAGATGGCCACAACAGGGACTCCCAGCCAAACCATGCTAGACGCTCGCAGAATGCCTTCTACTTGCACTCAAGACAAACACGTGGGTGCAAAGCCTGTTTTCAGTCGTTCAGAAGACGGAATTTTCGAGTTACAAGTTCCTGGCTTTTGAGCTTCTCGGCGTTATCTTTTGCGCGTCTAGCTACCGGCGCAAGCAACACACAACCGTGTTATCACTCTTGGCAAGCGCTCGTCGCGTTTTTGACTAGCGCGTGAGTACCGAAAGAAGGTATGCGTTGTTGCGGGTCTATAAAAAGCATCACAAACTTTTCCAAGTACGATGCAGTAAACTGCGCACCACGGCACGAGCGAACGAGCCAGCTGCGGAAGACGACGACGACGCTCCAACCACTCTGAGAGCAGCTGTTTTTTTTTTTCTACTTTTTTTTTTGGCGTTACATCGCCGGCGCAGGCTATATAGCGTATACACGCTTCGCTTGAATAATAATAATAATAATAGTAATAATAATGATAAACTAATGCCTAAAGACACACTAAACACGAACAAGGTACAATAGAGAGATATATTTACCACTAAGAAAGAGCTTCACTGCAAGAAGAATTGGCGTCGCGAACTAAAGGAAAGACTTTCGAGTGGGCGTACGGAGAGAGCGTTGCCTGTAAGAAAGAAAGGTAAAATTGTAGAGGCTGTCGTTGTACGCCGGCGAAAGCGCAAGTGAGTGGCCCGCGCTGGAAGGTTTCCTTGAGGCCGAGTCTCCCAAGAAAGGGAGTGGCGATTTAAGGATAAAGTGAGCTAGAAATTGTTGGACACCTCAGGCACGATAAGAGAAAAAAATAAATAAAAAAGAAAGTTACGTCAGCCAGAAGGACGTCAAAGGTGAGACAAAAGATAAGAATCCGGCCCGAGAATGGCGTGAAAGAATACGAGAAAAGTGGGCGTCCTTTCGTGGCTCGAGGCTTATTGTGCGAAGTTCTTGACGCGGTAAAAACTCCTGGTCCCTCGCCACCTTCTTTAAAAAAATGCTCCAGACGATGCTGCGTTATTCTTGCTTTGCTTCCCACTAGAATAAATACAATAGACGGCTGCGGACGTGCATTCCATTCTTTGTGGACAGCTTGTCATTTGCTTTTACTTTGCTATTATTATTATTATTATTATTATTATTATTATTATTATTATTATTATTATTATTATTATTATTATTATTATTATATCCAACAGTGACATTATAGATCGGGTCCAGAAAACGTTTCTAAGCATATATCATCACCGCTTTGCTAACACGGACTCTGGGCCCTGCTCTAGCACTGTTGGATTATTGCCATTGCCCTTACTTCGCTGCCGACGTAATCGCGCTGACCTGCTTTTCCTTTTGAAACTCGTTCACGGTATCCTCATGTGCCCCGAACTCCTCAGTTGTATCACATTTCGTATTCCGCGCAAGATCACCAGAGAACACAGACCTTTCCATGTTGCTGCCTGTCACCACCAACACTCAACCGTCCATAGAATACAGAGTCTTTATAACGCCCACTTTCATGACCTTGATATTTTTCACAACTCTCTGTCTTTGTTCTGCTCTCAGCTTTCCGTTGTTGTGTCTTAGTTTCACATATTGTTCAACTTCCCTTCTCCTCCTTTTTATTATGTATGCATTTTGCGCCTTCGGTTACATGTATGTACACTTTTCTTTTCAAGATTGTTATTTTTTATTCATTGTTTTTTTTTCACTGATACTCCCCTGCTGTATTTCTTTTTCTATGTATACGTGCGCCAGCACCCAGACCTCACGGTTGTTCTTGGGCACGATAAATAAATTATTGATTGATTGATTGATTGATTGATTGATTTTCACCGAGTTAATTCCCTTCCATGTGGGTGCGAAGGGGAGAATTTCTACACCCTTCCAACCACGTTCGCAAACTGCGACTCGGTGAACGTGCGGATAAGAGCGGGCCGAGGGAGGCAAAATAGCGAGAAACCTGAGATTGGTGAACAGCGTGCGGGGACCTCGCTGTTGTGTGCCTGGCTTCGCGAAGGTTTTACGTATGTTTTATGTAGACGTCACACAGCTTTTGACTTTTGAGTTGTTTTCGGAGTTTGAGCGAGAGTATGGAAAATAGAGGGGCCCTTTATATATATATATATATATATATATATATATATATATATATATATATATATATATATATTTACAGCAACAACATGAAACCAGCAGAGAATGACCCCCCCCCCCCCCCCCCTCTGTTAAAAAAAAAGACGACAGTTAATTTCTGCGATGCGTTCTTTGGCTTCCTTGGCTGTTGACTTGGAGTGTTTGTAAATAACGAAAATTCTATCCCCTCGATTTTTCCTAATCATCTCGCTCCCATGTTCACGTACTGCATGACCTCTGCGGTTCGAAGGATGCTCTGCATCCGGTGAGTAGTGGCACTGGCTAACACTTCCAGGCCTAGCGATGCGCTGTACCACCTACATAAAATACAGCCGAGAAAATAGCCGAAAGCTTCGCACGCTTCACGGGAGAAGATGTGGGGTTCAACTCTCACCTTCATCAAGGAGGAGGAATAAACATTTATTGCGGAACCAGCACTTCAAGATGGCCGGGCCTAAGCCTCCCATGAGGGGACGTCGAGGGCTTGCCTCGCCGCCGCCTCACGGGCGTGCTGGGTCGATCAGATTTGGTCATCGAGGGCGGAGCTCCGCAGAGCCTCACGCAACCTTGACGAGACGGTCGTGGTGTTAATGTGTGTGTACTGTGCTGGGCACTCCCACAGCATAGTGCGGAAGCCTAGCCGGGTGAGTGCCACAGCACCGGCAGTTGGAGCTACTGTAAACTTCAGGGAATATAAGGTGGAGGCGGGCGGGTGAATGGTACGCGTATTTGTTTGTAGCAGACGCAGGGTGGTAGCCTGCGCCCGGCTGAACTTGGGGTGAGGTGGGGGGAAGGTTCGGCGACTGAGGTAAAATGCCCTAACGAGATCGTTACAAGTGGTCAGATTGTCCCTGGTGTCCAACTCGTCTCCAGTGTCTCCAACGTGGTTGACTAGGCCTCGCGCAAAGAAGTGGGTGACCTCGCTGAGGTTGGGGAGGCGTGGGTGGACAGAGCCCGCATGGGCCGGAATCCATGTCAGGGAGATCATGCTGTCTTTAGAGTGTGGTGCCTGGCGGAGGATACGAAGAGCTTGAAGAGAAATACGGCCTTTGCTGAAGTTATTTGCAAGTTATTTTTTTTCGACCCCTTCATTAGCCGTTACATTGTAATTTCCACCTTTTCATTAAATCAACAGTTAGCGTCCCCTAAGCTTTCTTTGACTTCAGTTTTGTGCGCGAGACTGTGCTTTCTCTATTTCTTTCTCTCTCTTTTCATCCCTATACCCCCTTTCCCCAGTGCAGGGTAGCAAACCGGACGTGCGTCGGGTTAACCTCCCTGCCTTTCCTCTCTTCTATTTCTCTCTCTCTCTCTCAGTGTTTGATGGCGTTGTGTATTTTATTTGGAGTTACCCCATCTGTTTATCCTAGCTATAACAGGGACCGCATTCACGAAGCTGTTCTTACACATGAAAGTAAATTTGCAGCATTTAAGATACCAAAGCCCAACGTATGATTCTGTTGCGCTCAGTTCTGTGCCTCAAAGTTCTGATTTGAAACGCAGGAAACTCAACGCATTTAAAGCCCATAGTAGCGTTTCTGATATGTTTGAGCGAGATTTCACTTATGGATATTTCAGCAAATCGTTTACTAGTAAATAACTTCTACACTGACTATATTTTTCCTAAAATAACAATTTGCTGTCTGTAGTACGAATGGCCAGGAATAAAGGTGAACAAGTTTCTTTAACATTTTGATGTGAAATGAAGGTTCCAGGCTTGTTCCCAGACAATAACGGTTATTTGCAATGCTTGTATTTCCGATCTTTAAGGCGACGCGGATGCGATGATGTGACTATGAGGGAATAACGATAATGGCATGACGTCGACTGCGCGTTTGGGTTGGGGCCCGCGTCTGGGCTTACCTCTATCACCTGCCCACCCGGGCCGCCTCGTATCGCAGAGTCTTCGTGCAAAACAGCAGCCAGCAGGCTCCTTCTTCTTATTCGTTCTGAGGTTTTACGTGCCAAAACCAGTTCTGATTATGAGGCACGCCGTAGTGGAGGTCCCCGCATTTATTTTGACCACCTGGAGTTCTTTAACGTGCACTACAACGCAAGCGCACGGGTGTTTTTGCATGTCGCCTCCATCGAAATGCGGCCGCCGCGGCAGGGCACCACCCGCAAAGTTGGGGGAAGAGGCAGGAAAATAAAATGTTGCGCAATAATGAAAAAAAAACAAACAAACAAACAAAAGAATCAGAAGTAGTGTCATCTGTTGTCGTCCTTTTCAATCGCCACGTCATTTCTTTGCCCAGTGTTCGCAAGCACGGCGTGAAGAGGCCATACCAACAAGTCGAAGTACCTTAGGCGAGGGAAATCAAGTTACCACTCTGGACAGACTCGCAATGGGAATCGCAGACCTAGGTGATGATTCGATCCGCTTTCTCTTGGTGCAAAGCTGCCGATGGCTCCGGCTAAAACTCGCCGCCGGGCCGCTTCCTCTCCCGGCGAAGCTAACACCTTTCCTCTTGATCCTCTATCGTTAATCGATGGACAATCCGGGCGCCCGAAGCCACGGTAAAGCGTGCCTTCGTTCTTTGCTTTTCCGCAGCGTGGCGCTGCTTGTCTGCCGCTCCTGACACGGAAGCCCGCGATCTGACTGCCTGAGGGCGAGACCACGTGGGAGCAAGTATTCGAAATAGCATGAGACATGTGTCTGCTGCAGAGAAAAAAAGTCCGGAGACGATAGAACACATTGTAATAGAATGCGGAGATAAATATCCAGCCAGAAGTGTAGGGATCGACCACCTTCCAGAAGCATTATGGGTGTCTATGGCTGATCGGAGAGTTTGATGTCCAACGTATCATTTATGCTACGCTAAGTTTGATAGCTCATAAATCTGATTTAAGCATTGTAAACATGACTCGTAGCCTGTAGTAGTGTTTTTGGTACGCTATAGAACGAATGTTCAGTTGTGAATAGTTCAGAAAACCAACCACAAATAATTAGAGTTTTACTGGAACAATATTGTTGTTTTTTTCTCCGACAATTGTGCTCTCCATGGTCAGAAATAAAGGTGAACAACTCGCTCTGATTTTTCTTGCGAGGTGGAATTCTGGACTATGCAGAGTTAACTGGTCAGTGGTCGAGATTAACAAGACAGGTCTAGAATTTGGGAGGGAAAATGACGAGGAAAAAAATATGGGGACGAGACCCTCACAGGCACAGTAATTTTATAACATACACCAGAGATAGGTAGAAGGATATATTGGAATATGACGCCACATAAGTTGGTCGCACAAGTTAGGTCAGTTTTTTTTTTTTTTTTTTTTTGTTACCTCCCCAAATCAAAAGGGATGCCATTAGTGATCGTCATCGAATGTGTGTGGCAGCGCTACCATCACATTCCGTCTGTGGCAAAAAGAAACACAGACTAAGATTGCTTCTAATGCCGCGATTTTCATTCAGCGACACAGCGATTTCCGTCGCTCCACTACCATCGCGACTCGGTTCCGTCAAGTTCGGGGTGCCGTTGCGGAGTTGTAGTTGCAGCAATCGGTGCAGAAACCAAGTTGCAGCAACCGAATCGTAGCTGTAGTTGCAGCAATCGTTGCAGCAACCGAGTCGCTACGGTCGCGGAGCGATGGTCGCGACTTGGTTCCGTCAAGTTCGTGGTGCCATCGCGGAGTTGTAGTTGCAGCAATCGGCTAGATTGTGCGTGGTGCGTCCACAAGCGCCGACGAAGCAGTGGCTTTATACTACCAACGTCTATTTTACAGCGTGCTATCATACTGGCGTTTTTTTTTTTCTTTCTGCATCGCAAGTGTGGTTTAAACAATTTTAAGCCTTGAAAACTTTTACAAAAGACAGGCAAAGCATAATACGTATTGTATTTTAAATAAACTACAGTCACAGCTCGTTATAACGCATTCGCAACGGCCATGAAAATACCTTCATGCTTTATCCGATATTCGTTACAAGCGGGAACGCATATATCAGCGGAAGAAAACGCTTCCCATGCGAAGAGGATGTGGCCTGGCGCTCGGCTTCCTTACGCCTCTCCTCCTCCTACGTGCCTGACATCAGAGCCTGCTCCAACCAATCGGGCGCCGATCTCCGTCGACCCGGCGCACGCGTATCGCTTTTCTCCTCCTCGACTCCTCCCCCTCCACAACTGTGCCTCCCCCATCTCTCTTTGCCCACCTCATCACACTTTTTACCCTTTACCGTGTTAGACCGCCAACCGCCAACCACGAAAACCAGGCGCAGCATGTAAAGAAAGGTATCACTTTAAAAGAGGGCGAATGAAAGAGCTTGAATAAAGAGAGAGGCAGAGTGGACCAGCCTCATCGCAGAACATGTGTCGGTAAGCTGAGGAATGCTTCGCCATCTAGCAAACAGCAGGGATATTGTCGACGAAATGGGACGAATCGAGAAGAACCGGTGGAAAGAACAGAGTCATACCTGGACCGGAAATTCCCTAGCGGAGAAATCAGGTGCGGGACTTGCCTCGTTTGACTCCCGGCCAGCGTTATCCCCACTATCGTAAGTTTCGACATTGAACACGAATCTGTTTTCCTCGTTGGAATTCAACGCAAACTCTTTTCCTCCGCAGTAAGAATGAGCAGTTGCCGATTCAAACACTGTTGAATATTAGTAGGGTCGGAGGTAGACGGACGCGATACAATAGCGAGAGCCAAAAGCTCCGAAGAGAACAATCGGGAAATCGACACTGTCTGTGACCTCTCGTAAGAACCTTAGCGAGCCGTAGAGGTCAAGAACGAACGCCGAGCACGTCCTGTCGTCAATGAACGGTGCCTACCACGATACTTTATGCCTGTTGCGAGACTTGGTGAACGGAAATGAGCGTCTCACGAATGTTTCCTATTTCCCTGGCTGTTCTAATTTCTCATGGCTACTCGCGTAGCTATTTGGTAGTGCGCGCGTTAGTTAGAGGAACTTATTTCTTTCCTGATTCCCAGCAAGGAAGCCGAGAGGGAAGAAGAGACACGCGTTACGTTTTGACGACAAAAGCAGCCCCAACAAGTACCACGGTTTGTTAATTACGAGTGACGGTCTTTCGTATTTCCACGACTGCCGGTTCACGACATTTCCTGCGCAGAAAGCTCGCGCTTATCATAAATAAAGTTTATTTTTATATTGCTCATCATTGTACTGTTTTGCACAGAACATTCTGACGTTCCCACGTTTCATTCCTAGGCGTCCATAGGAGCGCTAGAGAAGCTCTGATAAATCACATCTCCAAAGCAAGCCCAATAGGAACAACAAATCTAGAACTTTAACTGTTTCTCACAGCCGCAGATGATATTGAAGTAACAACAGGATGACCGAAGAACAGTGCTTTAACGATGACGTAAAGAGGTAAACAGACTAAATGAGCCCTCCAATCCACAGGGAAAGGAAGCACAACGCAAAGAAATAAATGCAAACGCGCCGAATGCACACCTAGGAGGCCAACAGATATTTGTTCTCTGGTTGGTGAAAATAATGGTTACTTTCAACTGTTCCACCATCTTTGAAAAGTTCGCCGCTGTTTGATGAGAAAACCAGCCCAAAACGACAGCGTTCCTATGAAACCTCAATCTTCGAAAGTTTGTTTTCTTGTAGTACAAAGTTGTCTTACAGGCAAAGCACGCTTTACAGGCCCAAAGAAGAAGAAAAGAGAAAATGATTTAATGAAAGGCAGGGAGGTTAACCACGACTGAGCCCGACAGGCCCAAAGGTTATGTATGCTTATTATGTGCTCGGTATTATCTGTTTAGTATTACCTCTAATGCATTTCTATAAGCATACTTAAACCAGACAGGCAAGGAGGCACTTCCGCATTTGCTCTAATGCATATCATGGCATCTGATGGTACCAGTTTCCGCTATCAAAGAAAGCAAAGCCATGAAAATGAAATTATTCTTACAGCTTGTGTAATATACCAGCTTCAATAATACTTTTGATGAAACTGGCTGGCCATAATAACCCCATTATTTTGTCACTGTGCAGTCTATCAACGTAACCGTACAGTTTCTTGCTTAGCTATACGATGCGCATTTCAGGTGACCCTTCCCTGGTTATACAACTCACCGGCTAGAATATACATATTCCGGTTACAACTACGGGTTATGAACACCAGTATGAGTAGTAGTGGGAAACAGTTATTAGCGAATCACGGCCCCGCGATTAGAAATTAAACAATAATTGCTACATTACGTCACTGCTTTTGATGAATTTATTCCACGTAGCAATAGTGGTAGCTCGCAGCTTTATCACCTTGGCTTTGACATTCAGCTCTACGTCCTCTTGCCACATCGTTTGCAACATCTGTCTTGCTTGCTCTCAACAAACGTTCTTTTTTTCTTTCTTTCTTTCTTTCTTTCTTTCTTTCTTTCTTTCTTTCTTTCTTTCTTTCTTTCTTTCTTTCCTAGCGGGAAGCCTACCTTCCGTGTTTACTGCTGGAGTATTACTGCACCAGGAGTGATCATCGTAAGTTCATTCTGCTGAGTTATCTGAAACTTTTAAATTGTTTTTATCAGGTTAGTCCGGACAACCTTTTACTGCGTGCATTTCCTGCACTTCCTCTCCCAAGGAGTGGCGCGCACTCATCGATAAGAACTGGTGACAACCCAGGCCTCGTTTTCTATGCCCGCTTTTCAAAACACGCGTCACACAGACTCGAGTGTATGAGAGAGAGAGAGAGAGAGAGATAGAATGTGTTCATGGAGGCAATAGACAAACGCGTAGGGAAGCCACACGTTGCTCGTGGCAGAATACATAGTACCTTATTTTCATCGCGATGCGACGAGCCTCGATTCGCGAGGCAGTTTTTGATAGGAAGCGCAGCGTGGTTGAAAAAGGGGGTGGCAGTTTTTCACTCCAATAGAAACTCGGTAAACGGCGGCCGCGCGTAACTACAGGCAACGCGTTCGTCTCGCCGGGCGACCATGGGTGTCGCTCGTCTTTCATTCACGCTGTTTACCTCTCCTGCTCGCGTGGTATCAGTTCGCGCCTGTTGCCTCTACGGTTCTTATGTGCAACGGACGCCGATCATGTGTCAGTGTTTTTATTTTATTTCCTTTACGGTGTTATGGTTGTTCAGTCAGCGTGGTTATAATGGGCAGTACTCGGATTCAACTAAACTTCGCTTTTGGGGCTTCAAACATCTTTGTGCCTTGATAAATTGATGACGTTGAACACAGAATTGTGGCATACCGCAACTATTCGCAGTGATTAAGTATGAGGTCGGAAACTTGGTGCCATCAAACGTTTTTTTTTTTTATGTGATTGCTTAGGAAAGAGTTGAAGACTGATAACTAAAGGTCACGTGGATGACTGAAGCAATCCAGGCAACAAGCAGATTAGATAAGTCAATGGACTACCCGCCATTCATCGGTACGCGAATGATCGCTGCGCCAATGTGCGATCGAGTAATTTTTTTAGAGATATCCATGACCATGTTATGGCTTCCGAGATGCGCGCTAGGGCGATCTTAGAGGCCATGCAGGGACGTGCGGGAGTACGGCAGATTTTGGGGCGGCAGACTGAGAGCCAAGAAAAAAAAAATTGTACCCGATTTCGATCGAGTCACACGAGTCGTAAAATGGTCTTTCACTCAGCGTTTGTGGGTACCCGTTCAGAATGCATGTTTAACGTAGCTGGCAGGAGCCTACGGTCCCGTCCGGGTCTTTCCACCAGACATTCTGTATCAAACGTGTCTTCTCCAGGTTAAGCCGCAATCATCTCGTTCTTCAAGTACTGCGAAAAAGTAGCCGAAGCCTACTACGTCACCAAAGCTCTCCATTCGTGGTCTCGCGTAACATTCCTTTTTTCCAGAGAAACTATTACACTGCTATGAGCAAAGCCTAAGGGGTGGGTTGGAAGGAGGAGGTCCTTAGCCTTCGAAGTACTGACGTGAATTCCTAGGCCCGAGTGCCACTCTTTGACTGCGACAGGGTCTGAAGCCCATCACAATATATCTTGTAACACAAGCACTTGGTAGCACAATGACATCCTGGTAACACATGAGAGGACTATTAGCGAGGACGAATTTAAAGCGGGGGGCAAGCAGACTGCGTGCCATACGTTCCACGCCACCCTGCTATCTCATACACACAATTCAAATTCCCACTGCAGCGAAGTGGCACGACAGAATTTGAGGAGGAGATTAAACATCTCACTCCTAAATATCCGCTGTCCTCGCGGGTGCAAGTTGGACAGACAGATATGCGCCTCACGGGGCATATAATACTTTCGCATTAAAACACGTACATTGAGGTTCGGCACATCCTCAGTGACCCATCAAGTTAGCATCAAAGAGGTTCAATGAAGGGCGGCAGATGCGCAGTACGAGCACACCCAGTGACCCTAAATCGACGTAAATGAGGTTCATTGAAGTGGGAGCACCTCGCCTCCCATACTTAGTGATCCAAGTTGGGGTGAACGGTGCTCACTGAAGAGCAGCACATAAGCCGTGACACATGTGGACTAACACAAGTTGGCGCGAAACGGCTTAACTGATGAGCGGCACATACGCAATCTCACGTACCCGTGAGACGATTCGTTTCGAATCCGGTTCCCTCTCGATGCTCTAACGGTGAGAAGATGAACTACCCAGAGGGCCAAGTTGGCGGTAAAGCTGATCAGAGACGTAGACACATAGACAGATGTGTGAAGCACCCTAATAATGCTAATCACATTAAAGGATGGGGATTTGCCAATCTGTAGACACCTTTATAAAGCACGGCAGTCATCGTCCGCTTTTAGGAGAGGCGAACTAGAACGTGCGCTCTGTTAATTCTTCAAAAAACGCACAATTCTATGCTTGCTTCATCATACGGGACATACTGACAGTAGTTTTAAAGTAATACTCTTGTGTAATTCTTTTGCACATTGTTACCAGCATTTGGCGTCAGATTCCCGACATTTTTACAAGTGTGTGGGTTAATGTAATAAAATAAAAGGCTTTAACGTGGAGTGGTTAAACCAACCATGAAATGACAGAAAAAAAAGAATTCTGTAGGAAACGAAGACAGAGGAGCTATAGAAATCCTGCGCCTTTGAGTTACTCTGCGTTGTGTGTATTTGTTTTCTAGAGCTAGCGCCAGGCTTTCGAGGTCAACGTTGTGGCTTTAGCATAATGACCGAGCTGCAGCTAAACAGTAACGTCAAGCGTTGTCTGAATAAGAAACGAATATTCGCTGTCCCAAAAACTGCGGTGAACGCGCTTAATGAGGATGCTTTTGACGGCTGCGTTGTTAATTTGGGACAATGCTTTTTCGGCCGAACAACTTCTTTGCACAACACCTACTCTTTTATCTCCCCGGTGCCTGTGCGCGGGGAAACCAACTCGTTAAGAGTGCTGTGATTACGGGAGAAATGCAGGTTTAGAGCGCCATGCATGCTTCGTTAGACTGGTACTTTTCTGCAGACCTGGTGAGGAATCGTTCTCGAATTGTCTTTGTCAAATGTGTAAGCGCGGCAAAATTTGCGAGACATGCTGCGGCTTTCACCGGCAGCTAAAACTCGTTGTTTGCGCGTCATTCATCTAAACAGATAATCCTTTTTTCGACTAAGAAAGAATGGTGGTGTGGTTTGTTGCATCATCGTCATCATCATCGGCCTATTTTTATGTCCACTGCAGGACGGAGGCCTCTCCCGGCGATCTCCAATTACCCCTGTCTTGCGCTAGCTGATTCCAATTTCCACCTGCAAATTTCCTAATTTCATCACCCCACCTAGTTTGCTGCCGTCCTCGACTGCGTTTCCCTTCTCTTGGCACCCATTCGTTAGCATTCTTTTGCATATTGATTGTTGCTTATTACGCCCGAACAAATAGCACACGTAAAGAAATATACAGATCCAGACGCCCTGGGGGAATAAATGTCATGCGAAGAGTGTCTGAGGTCGACGACAATTCATCATTGTTTCAGGTTAAAGAAAACGTCACCAGATTGGTCCAAATGTTAGTGTAAGACTGAACAATTGTGTGCGCACTGCGAGCGCGCGTGTGACGAAAGCATCAAGTCGATGACGATGGCGACGGGATTCATTGAGTGTACTGCGGAAAAAAAAGAACATTACAACCTGTGACCCTGTGTGGGCTGACTCCGAAGGCGGCGCAACATTGGAAAACCGGCGCGCTTCTCGCTTTCATAAACAACTTGTTGTTACGCGACACTATGCACGTGGATGACAGTGGCTGTTTTTTTTTTTTTTTTTCATCTTGTGTTGTCCATATCGTCTTGAGCTGCTACTTAGGTTTAGGAATGAGCTACGAAGTAGTTTGGGCCAGGATTACTGCAAGACATTTTAGATGAAAATACTTAGACGGAAGACGCTCTTGTAACGGTTGATTCCTTCCTTCTTTCCGTCACTCACTCATTCATTCATTCTTCACTTACTGGATCGTCACTCGCGATTCATGCAGCCCAAGGCGCAGCGTATCACGGCCCCGGATAGCATGAAAATTACTACCAATGTCACATGAAGAATCTTCAACGTAGCGGACAAATCCAGTGGACCTTCACAAGACAGTCAGTTGGAGAGAAAGGTTAGCAAGTGGGGAAAGGGGTCGGGGGGGGGGGGGGGGGGCATGGCTCAGATATTGGACAACGTGGCAGTGCCGGCCAATAATGGCAGGACACGTCCGCTCTGATTGATGGCCAGCTCAACGCCAGGGACGACAGTTCCGTTCGTGGTCATCACGTCTCTTTCTTGACAGCGTAACCCGCCACTCTGGGAATGCCTTTTCCGAAGCGTATATCAGTGACCTCAAGATCGCAGATTGGGCGCGCACCTCAGCAGCTGGCGTTTGGCTGTCGTGCCGGATGTCGCTTACCACGCATCAGCAACCACGCGAGCGCCCTGCCATTTAAGCTTCGTACGAGCCGGAAATGAGAGCTCTGCGGCACGTTGAAGACAAAAAAAAAGGGGGGGGGGGGGGAACAATAGCATACTTTGCAGCACGGCTTCAAGAATGACCTTAGTTAATAAAGAAAAAGAAAGTATAGAACACGTAAGTTAATGGCTTTAGTTAAAAACTTGCGTTTCTGTTTTGTTTCAGAGCACTGAGCATTTCTAAGTACCTTTGTTCCCAAAGAATACCTGCAACAGCCAGGGTTATCGCGAAGGGCAGAAACACTTCTCCGCATTCCGCTCTTCGCCCAACCACTCTTTCAGCACTTTCACTTGGCCATCGATAGATTCACTCTCTCTCTCCTTTTTCTTAGTCTTTCTTTACTGTAGACTGCTCAGTTCGGTCCATTTCTTAATCGCGTCGACGCTCGCCAATTGGCCCTTCCTTCCGCTCCTCCGGAGCCACAACCTCGTCGCAGTCTCGCGCAATCTCGTTATTGCAGTCGCCACAGCAGCGTCATACTGCGGGCAACGACAGCTAACCCTACTCCCCCTCCCTGCTGTTCCCCATCTCGACGGACTCAATCTCATCTGGGAAGAGCGCGCACGCCTGTTGCTTTCCCTAAAAGGAGGAAGCACTCCCTACATACCCATCGTCAGACCAGCCAAGGGGAAGGAAGGGAGGAAATGTGCGAAAGCCAAGCCCGCTTTTCCTACTCTCTGTCACGTTATATTATTTAAGTTTTCGCTTGCTTTTTCCACAGTGATCCCTTTTCTTTCCCGCTACCTACCCAAGATGCACGCTTTCTCACTTAAAAGCGTGCAGTGTGGTGAAGGCGAGATGGAGGCGGCTTCGGTTAGCATGATGCGACACTTGGAACGGGTGCGAAGTGCATAAACACGTGACAGTGCTAAAGGCGCCTACGAAAGAGCCTTTGCTCACAGTTGCACCTTATTTCACGAAACTGAGTGGGAAGACGCTTAGACAAGTTATCAGGCCAGGAAAAAAGAAACAAACCGCCGTGGTGGCTCACTTGCTAAGGAGTTGCGTCGCTGAGCACGAGGTCGCGGGATCGAATCCTGGCCGCGGCGGCCTCACTTCGATGGAGGCGAAATGCAAAAACGGCCGTTTGGTTGCGTTGTAGTGCACGTTCAAGAACCCCAGGTGGTCAAAAGTAATCCGGAGCCCTTCACTACGGCATGACTCATAATCAGAACTGCTTTTGGCACTTAAAACCTCAGAAAGAAGAACGAACAAAAAATAATAAACACATCAATACATAGTTCAATACATTTCTATCGTAGCTCTTTTTCACCACGTCCCTAGCCTTCTGGAAGAATCCAGGCTTGATGAGGCAGTCGCTAATGCGGGGCAATATATGCGATGCAAGTCTAACTCATCTTTCGTGGATTCTCTAATATCATGATTTCTAATTAAAGGGCTGCACAGACATTGCGACGTTGCTTATCTTCCCTTGTTAAGTCGCACACTCTGTGCTACACCGCTCGCAGGTCTCCGGTCGGCTCGCGCAATCTTCCGGCATCTCGCCGTGCTGCACACTTTTAAGCGAGACACCCAGTGTCACACGACATATCTCTCTTTCTTCCCCTTTCTCAGCCTCACACTTTTCCCGTCATCCCGCCTGCTTCGTTTCTTCCCGAGTACTACGATGCTTCCTTGAGCTGGCATCCTTAGTCTGCGTGCTTTCTGGCCTCCATATGCACCGTATCACTTTCCCTTCTCTCCCAGCTTCTTCCCCTCATGGTCCCTGTCTCGGTTATTTTTCCCGGAATCTCCTTAGTCCTCCCCCATCATCCTTTCCGTCCCCTTTTTATTCGTGCTTCTGTTTTTTCCCTCCCGAATGATACCTTCGCCGCAATCGTTCGCCTGTTGCTTCCTTCTCAAGCTGTCTTGCTCGATTCTTGCCTCCCATACTTTAGTTTCCCATTCTCGGACGCCCTGCGATGCACGAAAGCAGCAGCAACCTATAAAAAACTCGGTCAGACAAGATAACTTGCTTTTGGGCGCCGACCACTCGTCCCCTCCCCCTCCCCCCTCGCATACTATACCCTCATCCACTCGCTGGCTCTCTCGCATACGATGACCCGTTTCCGCGGCGCCGTGTTTATGATTCCCCGGTCGCCGCTGCTTCCCGGAGAAGAGTCTCCTTTCCATCCTTTTTGTAGCCTCTTTCTAAACAATTACTTGTGTTGCGACTGTTTTCTCTGTTTTGTGGTGTGTTTGTGCTGCGCGTTCTTGTATTTTTTATTGATTCGTTTCTTTTTTCCACTACTGCAGAGATTGCTTCCGCTTGCTTGTTGCTCTTCGAATACAACGATTACGTCTTTGGTTGCTCGCCGAGACTTTGTTCTCCGGTGTGCTGGGTTTACCGCTGTCGTGAGAAAACGGCCACGTGCGTGTGCGCGCATGCGCGAGCGGTCGCTGTTCGTGACGTGTCTGTTATTCTGGCTTACGAGAGGTCATTTTTGTTTCATCCGCATGCTCTGACTAACCAAGTGAGCAGCAGACGGTGAGTGTTTTGTATTCTTGTATTTTTTTCTTTTCTTTGCGTGCTACCATCTGATTCCTCGTTGAAAACTTCCACCTCACCTAGTCCGTCTGAAAAAAAAATTCCCCCTAAAAGAAGAAATGAGGATCACGTCAATTTGAAAAGGCAGCACCGCAAGAAAAAAAAAAAAGGGGGGGGGGGGCACGGACAGAGATAAGATGACAAGGACGAGCGCTGAACTTCCAACAACTTTTATTGTGAATGATTCACAAATATATAAAATAACAGTTGTGAGAAGCTCAGCACTGTTCCTTGTCATCTCGTCTCCGGCCGTGTCTTTCTCTTTTTGTGTGTTTTCGTCTTTTTAGAAATGTACCTACACGCCCAACTCGCCTCATTAAACACATGAATTTAGATACACGAATGGTTTTGCTTCCCACATCCACAGAAATGCCTCAGCCGCGGGCATGATCTGAGGCTTTAAGCTCGTACCAAGCACTATGCAAATGAAGGTCCATGTTCTTGAGCTACCACGGCGGGTAGCGTATTGAACGACCATTTACTTGAGTATAATTGATCCGACGAAGGCGAACTAGTACCTACACATTGGAAGACATCCGATAATGGAAGTGGATGCGACGAGCAGATCGGGCTTTATTGCAAGCGGCGGTTTCTTTTGTGGCTCTCGGAAACCCAACACTAAAAATTGACAGTCACTTAAGTATCCTTACATGATTTGAATGTCAGAGCATTATGATTTCTCTAAATAAATGAGTACGTCCACGATACGTGACGTCATACATTGTCATGTGTCCTTGTACACTCTACCTTAATCCACCTTGCTCGAATTTGTACCAACCTTAATCCATCTCATACCCCTTTCACACGGGCACTCGAAAGTCTTTTGACCAAAACGACTTCTCCCGAAAAAGAGTTTCGCCCGCAGACTCACGACAGGGAGCGATCTCTATTTCAGAAGCGGTCTTGTCTGGAAGAGGAGTTCGCCGATCTCCTTTACGGCCGAAAAGGAGTAGCCTCGAAACCAGTGGGCACCAGCAATTATCATATATTAAAGAATGATAATCACCTAGGCTCATCATAAAAAATAATTTGTCTCTCAGAAGGTGTAGTAAACCCAGTAATGCTCATTTTCTTCTGTACACTCGTAAGCAGGTCGAACGGGCAGGGGATGTCACGTGATGACGCTCTTTAAACTACGGCAATAAATCTTTATATTAACGGTTCTCATGTTAAATTTGTTTGAAAAACGTGTAAACAATAAGTTTTCACTTTATATTTCGAGATATATACATAAGTTTTTTTTTGGCCGATTTTGTTTCGAACGCTAGCGCGACGCTTTCGGTAGTGTGTGCAGTTTTTTCGGGACTGTTTACACCCCATAATTTATATTTTACCCCACGCACTTTTATTCATTTACCTTTTTTTCTGTATTGAATTTCACAATTTATGATCAAAACATGAACAGAGCTGTGCACGAACCATCACCTCACCTGCTGTAGTTCAACGTCTGGAGAAGATTATTGTCGCAGCGTCTGTTGACTGAAGTCGATACCTTGATAAAGCAGTTGCGGCTACCGTGAACTGCAACTATCGCTGGTTTCAAACGGCCGCCGAGAGAACGCTTGCAACGCATACCCAGTTTCTTTTGTAGCATGAGCTACACAGGCCGAGGTTGAGCAGTTTCGCGTGGCTCCTGGATAGCCGTGCTGCGCATGCGCGAGGAGCAGTGACGTCACACGGCGCACCGCTGGCGCGCCGGGCGTTGGCCCGGTGTTTGCGCTGGGCGTTTGATCGTTTGTGCTGGGTGTTTGCCAGTGTAGTATAGCCATGGAGAAGGTGAGCAAAATTGCTTCTCAGCGGCGCAGAAGAGCAGAGAAGCTTAACTCATCGGATCCCGAACTAGTTGCTTGGCAATTAGCGGTTGAGCGTACGAAGAACGAACAGAAGAAGGCTAAACGTGCCGCGGAGACACCGGAGCAAAGGGAGGAACGTCTAGCAAAGCGGCGTCGCCAGGAGGCTGAGCGACGTGCCCGACCATCTCAGCAGCAGCAACATCAAGACGCCGTCGATGACGTCAAGGCTCGCCGATTGACTGACTATACGGTGAAACTTAGCGAAAGCGCCAGTGCGACTCGGACCTTCGAGACGGACTTCGTAAACAATCCGTTTGGATATGTGTGCGACGCGTGTGAAAGACTGCGGCACATGAAAGACTTGACGCCGGGAAGTAGTGCCATGCGTGAAACGTTGAGTTTAGCGGTGCCGTGGCGCGGGTTTGTACAACGTGCAAGAACTTTCTAGTTAAGGAGAAGATTCCACTCTTTAGCGTTACCAATGGGTATCGTTACCCGCCTATGCCACCAGGTATACCGATTCTGAATGATGTGGCCATGACATAGCTCACGCTACGTATATCCTGGCATAGCCGAGTTAAGCCAATGCTAATTTTTAATCGCGATAAAGACTTGCCCTTAAGGCATAATTCTTGATGTGTATGTGTATTATATGTGTGCTGTGAGGCCTGTGTTTTTATGCCGCGCTTTTGGAGCCAACGCCCACGGTACAAGAAGAAATGCTTTCTCTGGAACCAACTTCTATCCCACAACGAAAAGGTGCCCTTTGGTTTAGACGGCATGCAACGAAATTGCGAAACGAATAACATGAAATTCTGTCGTATTTATGACACCGCAGATTCTTCGAAAGAAAAAGGACGTAATTCGCAAGTGCCCAACATCATCTTTGTGAACTTGGTTTTGAGAACATTTATGCTTTGTGAACTCATGTGTTGTGTGTGAACACTTCAGTTTTGTGAGTATTTACGTTATGTGAACTCTTTTGTAGTGCGAACATTTATTTATATTTCAGTTAGGATTTTCTACGTGAACGTTCGTACATGTGGTTATTAGTCCAGTTTTGTGAGTTTTGACAACATTCTGAGGACAACTATCATGCAAGAGAAGAGGAGTAGCCGGCGCCACATATAGGCACCAACCTCTCCTTAAATACATTTAATTAAAAAAAAGAAAAAAAAAGCTCGAATACGGACTTAAGGCATCGTAACCAGCGCCATAGTTCGCCCGAGTGGGTGTGACAGTGTGTGTTTGCTAATGTCGTGCTAAAAGCCCACAATTCTGTGGCAGACAAAAGAGGAAATTTATTCCATCCCCGACGTTTCTTTTGCGTGCACGAACGCAGGTGTGGGAAGGAGAAGAACTCGTTAAGGATGGGACGCTATGACTTAAGGAAACCGGTAGAGAACCAATCGTTTATATCGATTCCAGATGAAACCCATTTCATTTAAGCGTGTTCTCATGTTGTTTCCTGTTTTCTTTATTTTTCTTTTTTTTTATTATGAGGCCGAAGCAAGGCTTATTAAGTAGCCTCTGGGTTCCGCGGCCAACTTGTCGACTGGCTGGCCACTTCTTGCACTCGGTGCAACCTACATTATCAGGCGGACGAATAACGTTAGGTTGACATAACCCCGATACCCTGTATTCGTATGGATTAACGATTACTCGCGGTTGATTGCCATCACACGACAGTCACCGTTCTCTTAAGTTAATTTCATAGCATGAATGCTTCGCGTTTACCTGGCAAGCTTTTTTTTTTCTTCTCGAAGTTTTGCGCTTTACTGAAGGGACATAGCTGACACTTATTTCTGTCGCTTTTGATGATTTTGCTATCTCAATACAACGTGGTGCGCTACGTCGAAAGAACCCGTAATTTCTTTTTCTTTCTTATGGTTAGTTGCGCTATTTTTTTAGGTTCATCTCTGCTGATAGATGTGAGAGAATAAAAAAAAAGACAACTACCGCTATTTCGTTTGAGTGTCAACCGAGAAATTCGATGATTGCACGAGCTCTTCGGGGCTGAGGGAATGTGGAAAGCAGGCAAGGATGAATTCAATATGGCTGATGTGTGTCTCGCAAGCATATGCGGGTATATGCGATGAAAAAAAATGGTGAAATTGAAACGTACGCATTGTCTAAGAGCGCGATGCGCGCAGCAATAAAGTTTCGAGCACCCTGCTGGAAGGACGTCTTGAATTGAAGCCGTACCTACATTTGATTGCCACGTGTCGGCTGTTATCCTTGAACACAGAAAAGAAAATCTAGAACAAAAGAAATAGCTGAAGTTTTAGGTTTTCTGGAGATTGGAGCGTAGAAAACAAGGAAAGGGACGGACTAAATTAATCAGAAGTGAAAAACCATCGTTGATTCTTTGATAGTAAGCCGTGAATACTTCTTTTTAACCTCCTCAGTAAGAAAAAATGACAAAATGAAAAAAAAGGAAAACGTCGTTGCGGAGATATCGCAATCTTAATTTTTCCCCTTGGCGAAGCAACAACCATTAGACTCTAGGTGGCGTTAAATTTTAAAAAAGGAGGTCAAGGTGTCACCCGGATAACCGATTTGCTGTCTCAGTCTCGCTCGTCATCTCGGAAAATATTCGAATGTTTCCGTGAGGGAAATTATAGAAGCTCGCGCTGACAAAGACAAGGGTTCGAGGAAAATTGTTTTCTTTTTTTTAAATGTAACTATAATCAATAATGATATAATTATTTATTGAAATATTTATTACATGATTAGCGAAAAATGCACCCACAAACACTTGGATCGATAGCCTAAACATTTAGTGGTAGATCCAGTGTAATCAATTACTAGCACTGCAGTTTGAACTGATTGTTATACACGCAATTACACTTACTGTGAGCGAATAATAGTCACTAAGCAATTATTGATGCAATACAAGTAGGCAACAATATAATTTGTTTTAATGGAACTGCAGACGTTAAGCGCACGGCATAATTACGGACTGTGTAATTACGTATTTATATCACGGACTGCCCAAATGACGCAAGGGGGAAGTGCTCTGTTGCGCTCCGTTTTCAATTTTGGCTGAGTTGGATCACATTGGCAGTTTCTTTCTCGTTTGAAGAGGGGTAACAGATCTCAAGGCAGAGGCGATGGTGTGGCGTTTTTTTTTTTTTTTTCTTTATGTCGTTTCTTCAGTGCGGCTGGTCCGCGCTTTCACAGAGAAGATGATGCCAATGTACCGTGAGAAACGTAGTCATTATCCAGCCGATGTTGACTCATGTTGGGTCAGCCATTCATATACTGCCAGTGTTCTTCCATTAGGTGTTTCCTTTTTGCACGGAACACATTATGTCAAAAGAAACTGTCATATGAGTAGGTCCATGCCGTTTTTGCAGATAGGCTACGTCGCTAGCACATTAGCAGCAAGAAAAGAAATTTACGAGTATTAGCTTTCGGGAATAAACTGAACTTGGCTAATTATTTTTTTCAGTTTGTAACTTTTGGGCACTTCTTTTATTTACGAAATTAAAGCCGATTAGTAGTCAAGTCATGCAGCTTATAGCATAAATCCCAAGACTAGCACCACTTTTTAGATATCTGTCCGCAAAATCTCAATTCAATTACTTCTCGTTACCTAGCTGGTTCCCGCTTAATTATTAAGTCGAACGCATGACAGGGGTATGTGCCATTAAGATCGGCCTACTTTGTTGTTCTACGTCTCGTGTTGTCCGCGGTCGCGATCTGCCAGATCCTAGTCATATGCAGCTTCGCTTCAACAAAAGTTTCTTTTTCCTCTTGCACTGTAGAATGAAGAAAAAAAAACAGCGTCAGAACCCATCTTGCGATGACTGCAGGTCCACAGTGATACGTTAGAATTTAATCAATATAGCGACATATAGCGACATCGCCACGCCGGAACCAGTTGTGTTCGAGGCGTGTACTGCAGCGGGACTCCTCTTTCGCGTTTTCGTAAGAACACATGGCGCCATCTAGCGCTGCCGCCGCGAAGCCTGCGCGTGGCCTCCTAAGTGCACAAAACAAACTAAGAAGCACACACACATAGCACCTGTAAAATGCGTGAAGGACCCTAAGAGTGCTAACGCATTAAAAAAAGAACGGTGCAGTCCTTCGTTTGCTGAAGCACCACATCAGATTATGTTTGATCCGTTTGGATACAAACATCGCCTTTGTGTCGCTGGCGGGGCTTGGGAGAACCAGCTAGCCAAATTGCGTTGTTGTTGCATTCGACGTTGCAGCTCGAGCAGCAAGCCGTGAATTTAAACGCTTGTTTTTTTCTCTCTCTCTCTCTCTCGACAGCATATTCGTTGTTTGCGCGGCACTATACCCTTAACACCTATTCCCACCCCAAGTCTCTCCTACCCAAATGCCACGCACGTTTTTCTGTCGAGATTCGGCTCTGCAGCCGGAATCAAAGTGACACCGTGTCGAACGGGCTCCACAGTACCGATGAGGTCCAGGGCTAGTTCGCCGTGCGGCTAGTTACGCTCTCCACACAGAGACGCGAAGTACAGCTGCACGTAATCACGGTTTCACCGGTAGTGGGTTCACCATATACACCCCAGGGTGTTCGAACCCGCCACCTCCCAGCTTCGAAGGAACAAGCGTTCATCGCATGTTGTCACGAAGCTGGTGGTCACTTTTCAGTTTGAGGATATATATGTGTCTGTCGATGCGGCATTGCATCGTAGATAGCGACAACGTGAATGCAGCAGTAGAAGTGATCCGTAACATTGCAGCAAAAACAATAAGTTGCGCCTGTACAGTGAATGTAAACGCGGGACGGCCGCACACAACGTGTTCTCGTTTGAATATCATTATCATGTTATTGCGATTAGCATTATTAATGTACTTCAAGCACTCTCCGCGTGCTGTCTATCTGTCTGGCTGCCTGTATTTCTGCCTGTGTCTCTACCGTTCTCCCACCAACCTGGATCACTGGGTAGTCTATGGTCTAGTGTTTCACTAGCATGACGCTGCTGTGATCAGGGAACCGGGTTCGAAAGGAATCGTTGGGCCAACTTGGATCACGGGTATCTGGCATTGCACAGCATCGCGCTGATGTGAACTACTAGACCATAGACTAGCCTAGTGGTCCAAGTTCAGTGATGCTGTGAACAACTAGACCATAGACTACCCAGTGATCCAAGTTGGCGGAAACAATTTGCCATGGTTGAACGTGATTAAACCAAGTTTCTCGAGGCAATAGTACGGTGTTGCTTCTTTTGGGAAAGGATACAGACGCTGCTCGGCGCGGCAGCAGCAGCGAACGAATTGACCTTCATGCTTTCGTCTCGCTTCAACGCGAGCTAAGCGTCGAAAGCACAGCGCATACGAAGCTGCCAGCACTCGGTGCACTCCAACCAAACGTTGTGGGTTCGAGTGCCTTAATTAACTCTATATGATTAACTGTGCTTTAATCAACTTTGCCTTAACACCAAAGGTTACTGTTTCAACTCCCACATACGGTCAAGGGTTCAACTACCACCGCAGGTCGTGAGTTCGAGTGGATTAATTAACTCTATCGTAATTAACACGACGACGACGGGTAACCCGAGCAGCCATCAAAATCGTTGTGTGAACGTTGCTTGCTTACTCATAGAACACGATGACCACGGCGACCCGCACACCGTCAACATTGTTGCGTGAGCGTTCGCATGTAGGTTGGACACGATGCCGGGTGGGTGTATGATGTACTTACAACACCGATTCGGCGTCGTGTACGATTTCAGCGTCGACGACACGGTTTTCAATCAAGGACGTTGAAGGTTTACTGAACGATGAGACATACAAGACTTTCACTTAATAACTCAGGCAAGGCTTGAACTTTCTTTTCTTAACGGTCTGATTCCTTCGGGAGTCAAGCGATGTCCGAGGAACTCAATGTCGTCGATGCCAAAGACACACTTTGCTCGGGTTGACTGAGAAGGCCGTGTTCCTGGAGCCGATGACGATAGCCGGCGCAAATGGATTGCTATGCTACTCAGGGATAAATACTAGTCACCAGGAGGTCATCGAGGTATGCAAAGACGAAGGGGAGTCCCCGGGTGTACTCGTTGATAAACCTCTGGAACGTCTGAGCACCGCTTCTCAGCCCGAATGGCATGCGGACGTACTCGAAAAGCCTGAATGGTGTCGCCGTTATATATATATATATATATATATATATATATATATATATATATATATATATAATCCAGAATAAGGGAAGCAGCGGGGCTTGATTTTGGATATAGCAGGCACTTCTGCGCAGACCTTAATTTTGAAATATAGGCTGGGTGCAGATTGCACAATTGTGATCCTTGACCGGGTCTACTCGCAGAGGTGGACATTACTTGCGCGAGAAATTGAAATGCATAAACTACTAACTGACAAAGATTTGCTAGTTAACTTCTCAACTAATTACCTTAAGTCACATGTTGCAATTTACAAATTGTAACTTTTGAGACAGAACGCCATATCCACCTATAAAAATTTCTGTGGATGACATCGTTTTCGAAATATGCACAATCAGACTTGCTGTAAAAATGCACTGTCGTTCCACTTACTTCCTTTAACAAAACATTGAAGTTCAAAAGCAACTGGATTGCCAATGTATTTCTTCGCAAAGTTCGGGAAATAAAATATCGCAACTGGGCCGGTATTTTGTAGCGATGCGTTATGCTTTATTCTATACTAGTCTTATCAACCACCGCTGACGGCCGGCTGATCCCGTTGATAATGTGAGCGGACCGTCACTCTGACCACTGGCCAAGCGCGAAAAGCGCGAAAAGGCATTAGCATCGGAAAGGCATCGCTACAAAATACCGGCCCTGGTGTCATCCTGACAATTCGTTCCAATTGGAGCTACCTTGTGAACTCCCAGGCTACAGTTTGTAAATTACACTATGTACTGTAAATGAATTAGTTAAAAACTTAATTAGTGATTTTTGTGAATTAGTCTATTAAGCAGTTTGATTTGTAGCCCAAATAATGTCCGCATGTTTGGGCCATCCAGTGCAAGGACTATAATTGTGCTATCTGCCACAGATTATTTTTAAATGTTACTTAAGCTCTTCGCAGAAACACCCGGTATATAGGGTGTCCGAGCTAACATTATACAAGCTGTTAAAAAAGGGGGGGAAAACGTTATAGAGACATGGTGCAAGATACAATTTTAAGACTTACGGTGTATTGTCGTCAAACCTCTCACGACCAAAGACCGTAGGTCTTATAATTGCATATTGATCCGCGTTTTGTAAATCTCTTTTTTTCTTCGACCCGCTTGGCTAACGTTGGTTGGGGCATTTGGTATATATTGTATGTGTAAAAATGCGCGCGGGCGTTATCCATCTTGAATGACATTGAATCTCAAAAAGGGTTAAACATTGGCGCAACATCACGCGTAAAAGCTTTTCTTCTGTTTTGTGTTGCTTTGTTAAATATGGTGCACGGTCAGGATCAAAGAACGAAGCAGCAATTTATGTTTTAGTTTCAGCCGGCGTAACGAAAAAATCTTTTCCTCGAATGATTACTCGACGTCGGCCTAGCAGAAACAGCTCACTCATTCCGGCCGCTCGCGAATATGCAGATGAACATTTTCAACATTCACGAACGCTGCCACATTGAATATTTAAGAAATTCGAGAATACCAAATGGTGGAGGAACTGCTGAGAACGATGACCCTATTTGGAAAAGCCATCTTTTCTTCTTTTCTTTCTTTCTTCTTTTCTTGTTCAGTCAGTGTAACCTTTCTTTCTCAACATCGTGAGCACACGCTATTTATATATAGGGGAGGAGTGTTCTTTAATCAAGTTAGTATCTCTTAATGCATTCAGGACTGTCGCGAATGATTGCTAGGGCCCATAGCATAAAATGCAAATTACAAAAGAATAAAATTTTATTCATTTGGATAAATACGTACATCATCATTAAACTACCCCACCATCATCATCACATTTATGTCCACCGCAGGACGAGAGCCTCTCCCAGCGCTCCCCATTTACGCCTGTCTTCCGCTAGCTGATTCCAACTTGCGCCTGCAAATTTACATTTGCCGATTTTGTACAGTAGTCTGGCTTTGAAATCAATGCCTAGCGTTCTTATTCTTTATGCCCGTTCCACTCCAACTCTATTCCAGATTCTCGGGCACTCATTTCAGTACCATTATATCTGCCAGACTGGTACCATCATTCCTGTTCCCATTGTATTCCATCTTCCTTTTTTTTTTGTACACCTGGAATGATTGCGGAATGATTCGAAATCCCAAGTTATCTGTCCGCAACAGTGGTACTTACATTTAGGTGCATAATCAAGAAATCCAAGTGGTAAAAATTATACCGGAGTGCCCCCGCTGTGTTTGGCACGTGAAACCCAAGCATTTAACTTTATGATACACGAAGCGTCGTCGCTTTTGCGTCTGTAGCGCAATCCAACTCCTGAACGGAACCATATAGTGGCGTCGGAAGACCCGCGCAAAAAAAAATTTAAATGGGGCTACTCATCGTGGATGATATATCTTTAATTAGAAAGTGGAAGTGTGTTTACCTAGGGAATTAAACATTCAAGCTCTATACCACGCCTTGAAGTTTTGAATTTCCGGGTCCTTTCAACCGCGCTTGATGACGATCACCACATGACCCACTCGACGCGATGCTAGCGGCTGGATGCGTACGACTTTATTTTTTTAATAAATCTATAGCTTCGCCAAATGAAAGCTCAATGCTTGGTAAATTGACGACTTGCGAAATTGTGCGCGCCCTCTACAAAATTTTGTTAGAAAACATGGGCTTTCGCTATCGGTGATATCTGACAGCTTCTCGGCCAGCTGAGTTGGGCTGAGTCACTTACGTTTCACGAGATAGCGATAGCGCAACCTATAAAACAGGCGCTCTTCACTGCTGGTCAGTCGCTTATGCTGTCTCTAGGTAAACAGAAAAAAAGCACGTCAGCGCCTATCTACGACGACTCATTCCGTTTTCTAGAAAATGGCGGGACAGATAACGTCCAGATAAGAACCTTTGGTTGGAAAATACATTTTTCGCGCATGCGCATAATATTTTTGCAAATGGTCAATTCCTTTCGCGCTGCAAATGAAAGCAACAAGTGATATTTGGAACGTCCCGTTTTCAAATTTCTTTTTATAGCGTTACCATGCTTACGGCTGCCGGCTTTGCAATGACGCAGCGTATATTGTTGCGAGCGGCGACCGTAGTCGAGTCGTCTGCTTTTGTCACGACGTATCGTCTGCTTCAAGATCGAGATAGTGCAGCACACAGAGGCGGCGGCGTGTGCGCCTGTGTACTACACTGTACTCAAGAAAGTTTCATGTATGTTCTTTGAACTGGTGTGCATAAGACAGTAGCAACAGCGTTAGGAAGCGCCGTTTATGTTTATTTCTGGGGAACTATCGGAAATTTTGTGCCTCGCTGTGTATCTTGGACGAATGCAAGTACGAGTGAATGTAACTGCCATTTCGTCTGCTGCACCTCAGTGATGCAGAACACCACGAAAGAAGGTTTCCCGAATTTCGAAGAACGAAAGGTAAGATATCTTACTTGCATACCGTGTCGTAGTCTTCACTTACTGCGCATGGCAGAACTATTAGTCTATTGCAACATCAGGCGAAGCCATAGAACCTCCTTTATTCGAAATAAGAAGTGTAACGAGTTTAAGTCGTGTTCTTTAGCAAATGGCAGGGTTTCATGATGCACTTTAACGGTATATATGGACCTAAACTTTCTTCGCGATTGTAATATTTGTTTCGACATCACCTTGGACAGTAAGAAGCTCCATGGACCCTGGCAGATGTTGGGGCACCGTGTTTTATATTGTTGCAACGAGGGGACGCTCAAAGCAGCGTTGAGCTGTAGTCAAACGTAGCTGAAACTTATCAAATGGCGTGACATCCTTTTGTATGTCTTGTTCTGCAACTGCGTCCTTCACTACTTCGCTTGCCAGTTATGTACGCTCTTGCGTTGGAACTAACCAACTCTAAGCCGTTGTTCAAAAGCAACGGGCCGAACACGTGACGAAGATAATGAGAATCCGGTTGCCAAATTACAGACCCTCGCTATGAATGAACGAGAACAAAGGAAACTTAGGGGCTCAATTTTGATTAATCACGAACATGTGGAGCGAACAGGAAATCAAGCCAAAGAAATCATTGGAAAAATTTGTTGCGGTTGAAATGAAAATGTACAAAATATCAGCAGTACGTTTCTTAAATAAAGCCGTTAGTAGTAACTTTGTAGTAAGCATTTTTTGTCAATTAGGGCAATCGAAAAATTATTACCAAGATTCTTCCAAATGGTTGCAAAGGTGTAAACATGTCGACTTGTCACATTTACCAAAACAAGTAAAAAAGTATTTGCTGTATTATTTTCTCGTTCCTGTATCAGCGTACTGGTACAGAGAGCGAAATGCGAAAGCTAAAACAAACGTTATGCTTTTTTGAAACTTTGAAAATACTTGTCAGTGCTGCCTTATTATTACCCCGCAGCTGTTTATTTGCACCGGCTATGGCGATCCGGCGCCAGCGATGCCTCGCAGTATCGCACTTTCCCCGCAATAGCGTGCGCTATATACAGTCTCTTTCGCTGCGCGTAAACATGCCAACGGTGCTTATACTGGCGCTTCGTGTGGGATTGTTTCCGCGGTAGGAATAAAAAAAAACAACTTTTGCAAGCCCAACGCACATGTTGCAATCTATGTGAAGCGGAGGTTTCGGTAAGTAAATGATGATGCGTACAACTGTCCTTATTGCTGTCTATACAACGTGTAAAGTCAGCGCAATGTTATGCTTATGCACCGTACCGGTATCCGCTCTAATATGATTCAGTGTTTATGTTTGTGCACTACGCCGCTCCCAATCTAAGCCACAATTCAAACAGCATTTTCATGTGAGTGTACGCAGTGGGATGTCGACGCACTGACGTCACGAGGGCGAAGATGGCGTTTGTAGAGAGAAGAATGGGGGAAAACAGATCAATGCTGAAAGAAATGCGCTCGAAAGTCGACGTTAAGGTTGACCTATTGCTCGTCCCGTTTCGTTCCTGTGTCCATGGCATAATTGGAACTGGCGCGCGCTCGTGCCACGTGACCTGAGACACGTGCCTGTTCGGCTAAGCAGCAGCAGCATCAGCCGCCACGGTAAAGAAAATCCTGGAGGGTTGGCTCAGCAAGTTTTGTTTTAAAACTGTGTAAATCTGGAACAAATTGCGCTTTCGACACGCGCTTCTCAGCCCACGAGCTAACAGAGAGTTGTAGAAATAGGTACTGGGAGGTAGGAAACGCGATTGGTAAGGCGTACAAAAGAACACTATTGCATAGAAGAGTTGAAGCACCCGCAGTGGTTTGGTTTCTGCACACGCGGAATTCCACTGATGCTACTTTTGGGTGCGCTAAGCCACCTACGTATGCTGTTTCAAAAATTCTTTGTTGGCGAGCTTTAGAAGCAGTTTACCCCCACAGTTTGCGTATACGCTATATAACCACCCTTCATGTAGAAGAATAACCCAGCCGAGTTCGTGTTCAGTGCAGGGGAAATTGCGCGTAGGCTATATTAGAGCAAGCTAAGCTGCTGGAGTGCGGTATTTCTAAACTTCCTTATTGGGGAGTTTTCGAAATGCTGCCATACAGCCTGTTCATATACGCTCACTCCCATCTGTCCAAAAGAACTGAAAAATAGTTTGTGTTCATCGCATGCTGCCCTGTGTCGTCGACCTTTATGTTCGGGTGCGCTACAAAGGCGCTTGTGGGCACTGCTTCTAAAGCTTTCTAATACTCTCTGTTCTTATATTTGTCCTCGTGATGGTTTCAGCGGGTGCAAAGCAGCAAGGCAATTGCAGTTCTCGTGGGCAGTCAGGCATCCACCGGGCAGTCAATCAACCAGGACAGGCAGTAAATCAATGAATCGATCAGGTCAGATATATCAGTTAGGTAACTGAGAAAGAAATAAACCGATGAAGTAATGAACTACCCATTTCGGAAATTAATTACTTAATTAATTAATTTATTAATAATGCCAGCTCTCTAAATCCACAACAATGTACGCCTTTGTAATGAGCTAACGCGCATATATATTTCATGCTGTTGACGGTGCGGCTTAGCAGCGCCCACTTTGTCTCCTGCGCAGTTAGCGTTGACGCCGAAAGTTGCGAAAAGCGCCAGAGGGCGCGACAAACGCTTCCTCCACACGTCGCTCCTATTTCCGCCTTTATATTTCTCTGTCCTCTCAGCTTGCCGCGGCATGGTTCCGGATGCAGGTCGTTAATTTTGCAGCCGCTGTTTGTGGATTCACTCGGCTTTCACTCTCCCATTGGTTGAGCTCGCTATCAGAGCAGTGAAACTAGATGCGCGGGAGTCATTTGTCCGCTTTGAATTGAGTCTAGTTGTTTACGCAGAACGGGGCAGACAACATGAGACTAAACGAACGAGGAAGAGCATTTGGGGTTTGTCTCTGTGCTCGTGGGCTTGCAGCCGCCTGGGGCGGACGAAAAAGTTCTAAAGGCGGCTATGTTGAACGCTGTCGCGCAGTTTCTGACCTCTCGTTCAACGGCTGAAACAATAACCGTCCATTGATTCGCGTGCGGACGCGATTCGCCGTTGTGAAACGCATATTGCATGCGCCAGATAATCCGTATGATGAAAAAAAGAAAAAAAAAGACAGAGAAAAGGCAGTCGAGATTTTGTCACGCTTTCCTCGCGGAAAACATGGTGTCTATGAAGTGCGAGAAGGAAGAGAGGAGAGTCGCGCAAAGAGCTGCACTTAGTATGCAGAAATGTGGCGTCGAGCCAACCACGCGGAGCACTGAATGCGGCGCGCATATGTGCCTGTGGCGAGTGACAGCCATCTCGTTATTGTTATGATAAGCGCGTAAAGCGCCGGTGGAAATCCAGCCAAGGTTTACTCCCTTTTCAGAGTTGAGAGCTGGGAAGAAAGAAGGAACGAAGGAAAGGAGGCAACATGAAGCAATAAAGAAGGACGGCAGTAAAGGAAGAAGGAAGGAACAGATGAAAGCATTAGAGAATATAGAAGAGAAGAAGACGAACAAAGGAAGCAAGCAATTAAAAGGATGAAAGGAAGGAACAAAAGAGAAGGAAAGAAAGGACACAGGAAACAAACATACAAAGGGAGGAATCGAAATAAAAACAAGGGAAAGGAGTGTGCCTTTAAAAAACAAATCACCGACGACTGCCATACTCCCTAATGGGAAATTTGAGCACAACATCTACACGTGTTTTCATTTCGCGATATATGGGCTGACGCTGACAATCTTTCTCGTGCGGCACGTTGCAAGCGGAGCCAAAGTGTGGCGTGACTGTCTCGCTAATCGGGAGAAAGCGAGAGGCAGCGCGTGGGAGGCGCGTGGCTGCGATTCACAGCAGCCGCCGCAGACAGACCTCCGCTCATGCAGCGCTTTGTTTCCATATAGACGAAGCGCACTACACTGGCGCCATCTCGCAGCCATCGTCGCCGCAGAGCCCGTATTGCGTTGGCTACGTTTCTCACACTTTCGCCATACCCTCCTCCTCCGCTTTTCTCTTCGCGCTCTCTTCACTATCGCCGTCTTTCACCTCCCGCTGTGCTCCGCGTTCACTCTTTCATCCTTCGCTGCGCTCGTTCGCTCGGTTACACTGCGGGCGCCGACGCTCGCCGTAGGAACGGGCGCCTAAGAGCTGCGCTCTAAAACCCCTGACAGGCCTAAATTGAGCTGCTTTGCGGAATGCGAAAGTACAGCGCCGTCATTGGACGTCTGATCACGGTTTGCGAGTTCCTGCTTGGCCACTAGTTGTCATCCGATAGGTCTCCCAAATAGATCGCGTAATTTCTTCTTACAGACGTCCCAACTTTTCAGATCTGCATCATGCGTCTCGAACCACAGTCGCGCAGGGCCCCGCGAAATAGAAGATGACATTCGCAAGCATTACCGTCGGGTCCCACTTGTTAGTGCGGCTGACGCGCTCATACATTGCCAGCCATTCATCGACGTCCACGCCACTTGTGCCGTTGAATGTCCCGCGATCAGGAGGGTGCAAGAGGATGACCGGTGACGGGTCTTGCTCACAGTGGGTCGCTTGGTCGGTCATTGTGGTGGCAGCAACGCGCCTTCCGATGCAAAGATCCAGTTCCCGGTGTTTTGGCGAGCTTAACCCGCACGTCCCCCAAAGATGTTACGGGGATATTAATTAATTATGGGGTTTTACGTGCCAAAACCAGTTCTGATTATGAGGCACGCCGTAGTGGGGGACTACGGAAATTTGGACCACCTGGGGTTCTTTAACGTGCACCTCAACCTAAGTACACGGGTGTTTTCGCATTTCGCCCCCATCGAAATGCGGCCGCCGTGGCCGGGATTCGATTCCGCGACCTCGTGCTCAGCAGCCCAACACGATAGCCACTGAGCAACCACGGCGGGTACGGGGATATTATATATAGAATGAATATATTTAGAAGGTAAGGCGCACAAAGCTACCACAATGGTTCAGGAGAGCGCGTGCACAACAGAAAGGCACGCTGTCGTCGTCGTCATCGTTCAAGCACCGACCACAGGATCACCGCTCGTGGCAATATCCACCGTATGTTGCAGAGTGTTCGGGTGAGAAGCAAGAAACAACAACAACGATAACAGCAACAAAGACGGCATACACTTTTAGAGCGCAGCTCGTAAGGCCAAACTACACGTACGCCTGCCAGCGCGCGCAAGCGAATATTTCCAAGTTTATACGGCCGATAAAACTATTATACTTACTTCGTATAACTGTCTACTAATGTGCTATCGCAATCGACACTTCACCTTTTGGGCGAAACTGCGTCTCTTTTTTTATGTCACCACTGCAATTGTTTCTACGCGACAGGATGGCACGCGAAAGACAATGATAAATTTTACAATGTCTCGCGCGGTGTATTTTGGTGCGTTTGTGCTTATGTGGCCCGTGATCTCGCTTTTTTTTAAAGTTGTTGTCATGCGACGTGAAACGCGCGCCAATCGTCGCGCAGCGTTAGTTGGCGTTGCAGCGAGCGGAGTATATGCGTTTGGGTAGAGTATTGTTACCGTGCTGGTGGATCAAGGTTCAAAGACAAAACTATCTTTGAATTAAAGTTTATCTATCTATCGAATCCCATCATCGGACACGTAATTTTCTTTTGTAGAAGAGGCCTCAAACATGACCGGATTCTAGCTATAGCCACCTCAAAGGGTATCGTGTCAGGCTGTATGCTTCGAGTTAAATGTCAATAGAAACAACAGCAATGACAGTCTGGTACCCCGCCCCCAATTGCGGTATACCGCTAACTTCACCAAAGCTCACTAAACTGTGGAATACGAGAACGGCTGCCCCGTCGTGTCGACCGCATATATCCCGTGACACGTGCGTTGAAGGCCACCGCCACGTCCCGAGAGTGAGTGTGTTTGCCTCCCACGCTTCTCGCGGCGGCAATGCACAAGGCCGCCTGCCTGCCTGGATGGATGGCCGGAATTACCGATGCTAATGGATGACCCGTCACATGCGGGACAAGCACAGGCCACGGCCCGACGTCGCGTCAATCGCTCGGCTGGGTCACGTGTTCGCCCGCTTGAGCATTTGCTTCCGGCATCCGTTGCTGCAGCAAAGCATGAATGACGATGGTGGAGTCTGCCTGGGCATTCTGTGGGGGGCGGCACAGGCGGATTCCGCGGCTGGCGCTTTGACCACGAAGGTCAACGGGCCATATTACGTAAAGATTCTATTTCATCGACCTCGTTCGTTTATTAACACCCATCGCAACAAGTGTACCCGATGCTGTGACAACGTAACATGGCGCCATGCCAGTCAATACGAATGGGCAGCAAGGAATGATAAATGAAAAGAATTGTTACGTAATACGGGCCCAACCTGATGTCAAAAAAAGTTAGTGACGCCCAAGCGTACGGACGCTTTAGCGCACACGAAGATATCGGCCCTCGCTGTGCCTAGACGCCTACACTGTCCGCATCACACTTCGTATTCAAGACGGCTCGTGCGGCCGCGGCATACGCAGTAGCCGCCGGAGTAGAATTCCTTCCTAGTTTCCCCGGCGCGCGATTCTCTTCACCTCCAGGCACCTTCCTCCTCGGCTTCCTTCGCGGTTACGAACAGACATTCGCCGATTGCGTAAGCTCTCCAGTTACGCTTGCGCGTAAAAAAATGAAAAAATGAACAGAAAGACAGACACCGACCGGCCAAACCGGAACGAAAATAAACAGAAAAACGGTGATTCAGCCAGTTGATATTTACGGACAGCGCCCAGTGCACTGATAGGAAGGAAATCTGTAGGAACGCAAAAACGATTACAGCAGGAAGTCATTTCTGCTTCTGGGACGCGAAAATCAACACACAAGAAGCGGAAGTGCTAAAGACGACTTCCGGCCGCGGGAAGCTTTACGAGCGAATCCCCGCGCCAGTTCTCCATGTTTTTACGCGATCATCGACAAATAGCATTATAGCTGAGAGTTCACTGGAAGGCCGTCTCATAGAAGAGGAAACGTATTGTCAAAGTATAACATGATGTCACAGACACACACATGAAAAAAAAAAGAAATTGGCAGTTTCGCCATAATGGCGAAGAAATGACAGTGATAATAAGTTTTACCGTAGCACTCGAACTCCTCAGACGGCGCTGGCCTGTTCGCGGTTGCAACATGTTGGCACCACGCCGCAGGTAAGACAACTGCGGCCCTGCAGAACAAACAGCGCCTTGGTAGTTACCAGGCGTCTCAGAACGCTGGTATGGCGAGGAGCGCCGCCAGTTGGCATCAGAGGCGTCGCCCCTCGATGGTGCACGAAACGCGGCCGACGGGAGACTGTCGGTATAATGGTCATCGCACAGCGAAATAGTAGATAACGTATAGCTTGCCGTTTGCTCATAGTCGATCTATATAGATCGCGAAGCCTCCGGTGAAAAGCGGTTCAGGACAAATTGTCGCCGTTGTCAGCAAGTAACACGCCACGTGCAAATGAATAGGAAATCGAGAGGGGCAGCGGGCGCGATTCTTCTCCGCTTCATGTCTTCTTTTGTAACATACAGAGTATTAATAATAAACATGACCTTCTAAATTCAGCTATCGATACCTGTAATGCTGACGTAATAGTACTCACCGAGACATGGCTGCACCCACAAATAAATGACAGTGAACTACTCTTGGGAAACTTCTCTCTTTTTCGTTGTGACCGCGCCACGCGGAAAGGCGGCGGTGTACTCTTAGGAATATCCGACATATTTCCTTCTCAGCGGATTCCAGTTTATAGTGAACTTGAGACTGTTTGGGTGCTTGTTGAAGTTAAAGAACAAAAACTAATTATCGGAGCTTGTTATCGCCCACCTACATTTTCCGCCAGCTTTGTAAGCGAACTACATGACGTCACTAACTTGGTTTTGTCACGATATCCCACACTACCTTTGTTTCTCCTGGGCGATTTTAATATCCCTAATCTCGCATGGGATTGCGATACGCCCACCATGAATCCTTCGTCCACGCTTGCAAAAGAGTTTCTTGAAATGTGTAGTGTTTTTTCCTTTTCGCAACTCGTCAAAGAGCCCACCAGGACAACACTTTCTACTTCCAATACCCTCGATCTAATACTCACCACCCGTCCCGATCTTGCTTCCGATATTGCTGTACTGCCGGGTTTGAGCGATCATTCCATCTTAACTTTTGAAATCAAGTTATCGTGGCGTAAAGACAAAAACAAAAGCAAAACTATTCGTGATTTCAAACATGCAAACTTTGACGCAATCAACAGGGACTTGTGCGGGTTTGTCGACGCGTTTCTGATCGACTTCGACAATCGTACCGTTCAAGTCAACTGGGATTTATTTACGAACCAAGTTAAAGCCTTACTTGATAAATATGTACCCACTCGCTCTATAATTTCAAACAAATCGGCGCCGTGGTACAACAACCACACAAAACGTTTGTCAAACAAAAAGAAACGTGTCTACAGATCCGCCATACGTTGTCCTTGTGACTATCATTGGAATGCGCATAGACTCGCTTCTGATGAATATGTATCTGCACTCCGTTGCGCAAAACAGCATTTTTTGGAAATCACTCTCCCATCCATGCTCGCAACCGACACTAAAAAGTTCTGGCGCGTCATAAATCCGAGGGACGATAACGTTATTAGCCTGGTGGATAACGCGGGAGACATCATACCCTCTGATCAGTGCGCATCTGTGCTTAACGATGTTTTTGTATCTAATTTTTCATCAGTGACAAGTGTTTCGCCACCACTTACACACTGCCATTATTCAATTTCAATGTGTCCGATCATAGTAGACCCGTGTGGCGTAGAACATCTGATTAATAAATTGAAACTTTCTTCTTCTCCTGGTTGTGACGCGGTTAGCCCGAAGTTTTTGAAGAGCACGAGCGAGTATAGTGCTATTATATTAGCGAAAATCTTTCAACAGTCACTTGACACGGGTTCTATTCCTGCGGAATGGAAGATCGGAAAGGTGATTCCACTTCATAAAACAGGCAGTAGGCAGTCTCCACTTAACTATCGTCCCATTTCGCTCACTAGTATTCCATGCAAACTTCTTGAACATATCTTATTTTCCAATCTTGCTAACTTTCTCGAATCTAATTCCTTCTTCACGCACTCTCAACATGGCTTTCGCAAAACCTATTCATGCGAAACACAGCTAATATCGTTTACACATCAGCTTCATGCCATTCTTGATCGTTCTTCTCTTGCGGACTGTGTTTTTCTAGATTTTTCTAAAGCATTTGATAAGGTATGTCATAATTTACTAATGTATAAATTGCATAAACGTAACCTTGATCCCCAGTTACTTACTTGGCTTGAGTGTTTCCTTTCGAGTCGTTCTCAGTTCGTTTCTGCCAACAGCGTTGACTCTCCCTCTAATGTGGTTTCCTCGGGCGTGCCACAAGGCTCTGTCCTTGGACCGCTACTATTTCTTATCTATATTAACGACTTACCTTCTTGTATTACATCCCATATTCATCTCTTTGCTGACGACTGCGTAATATTTCGAGAAGTAACTAGTAACCATGATACAGCCATTCTTCAATCTGATCTTAATGCTATCAGTTCATGGTGCAATACATGGCGCATGGAATTAAACATAAGCAAATGCAAGTCAATGCGAGTATCCCGACGTAACAACACCCTACCAGCCTATCACATCAATAACACCCCACTGGATTGTGTATCATCTTATAAATACCTTGGTGTTCACGTCTCATCTGACCTTACCTGGAAGACGCATATTGCGCACGTAATAAGCAACACTAACAGATCGTTAGGTTATCTCCGACGCAATTTTTCACGTGCGCCGCAGTCTCTCAAACTTATGCTCTACAAAACACTTATCCGGCCTAAACTTGAATACGCCGCCTCAGTTTGGGATCCTAGTCAGAGTAACTTAACATATTCAGTAGAAATGGTGCAGAACAATTCCACAAGATTCATATTTTCCAATTATAACAGAACCGCCAGCATCACCACAATGAAATCTAACCTACAGTTAGCATCATTAGCATCACGGCGTAAACATTTGCGGCTCTCTCTTTTTCATAAGACATATCATCACCCTGTGTCACGAAACGAGCTTCTTTCGGCACCACATTACATATCTTCCCGGCTCGATCACCAACATAAAGTTGGTATTCCATCTTGTAGATCCGACTCCTTCTTACACTCATTCATCCCACGGACATCTGATGATTGGAATCACCTTCCCGCCACTGTTGCCTCCATAAATGATACTAACCGTTTTAAACAAACTTTACGCGACATTTAGGTTTGAGTATTCTGTTTTCCCGTTGTTTATAACTATTGTTTGAATGTTTTTCTTGCCAGGATTTGTGCACTCGTGATTATTTATGTTCCTTATGCATCTTGGTTTACACTGTCTGTGTGCGTTGACGTAACTAGTGTGAATAATTAGAAATAATATTTGATGTACTCTGGTTTGTGACCCGCTAAAATTATATAAGTATACTAACATATTTTTGGTTGTTTTGCTGTTGCTGTTATGCATAACTTATGTTCAACTAATCACCCACTCCCCTCTGTAATGCCATTGGCCCTGAGGGTATAATAAATAAATAAAATAAATAAAAGTGTGGATATGGGAGGAGCGATTGAAGCGCGACTATATTTGGAGGGAACAAACATTGTGAAAGTACAAAAAAAAACGTTTTGTAATTAAAGCGAGTGACAGTTAGATCCAGCCGACGAAAATAAATTTTCTCGTCAATTTTATATACGCATGGTGAGAAAAGAAGAAACAACTCAGTTTACTTGATCATTATCAATAAATACCCTTGTTTCAGCGCCCACCGTTGACGCCGCTATCACATGCAATGCAATGCAGCTTTTGAATTGTGCAGAAAGGTGCGCTCGTAAATCTCACCTATTATAATACTCCCCCCGCCCCCTCACACATTGTATTGTTTTGCTTTTCGGCGTTTGTATCAAATTGGTGACGCGGGTAGCTTCATGCTTCCTTAACCTATTCAGTTAAAGGTAGTGAGTTACGACCGCCAGACAATTGTTTACTTTAGTTGTTATCATGCGGCTTCACTGGCCGACAGCTGAGCACTGCACACGTAAAGCTTTCGTCGGCACCCAAAAGAAAGTATGTTCTGTGCAAGGATGCGGTTTCGACACCCGTACGGCGGACCTTTTCCTGCATCGCTTTCTGCGCTGAAAGTTCGAAACGACCATCAAGTCGACCAACGACCATCAAGAATGGCGGGGCACTTGAATATATAGCTCTAATGGCCGGCCACCAAAACAAGTTTCGCGCCTTTGAAAACGAAATGACGTCACTTCTGTTTTTAGCGTATATGGCGTCACATTATTTTTTTTTTCTTCCGCCGGAAGTGTTCCCTCGTACAGATGGCGCTAAGCCCCATGGACAGCCGATGAACCGCCATGCTTTCAACACGCAGCAGCTGTGCAGGAATGCTAGTGTGCTTATACAGGGTGATCACTTTGAAGTTAATTAGAACTTTTTAAACATAGCCTGTTGCAGATAACATAATTGTAGTCCTTGAGCTGTATTATTAAAGCAGGCTGACATTACTTGCACGAGAAATCGAAACTCATGTTCAACTAATTAAGTAAAATTCACTAATTATCTTTTCAATGAATTACTTTCCGGCACATATTGCAACTTACGAATTGTAGCCGGCGAGTTTGCAAGGCATATCCTGGTGTTGGGCTGCTAAGCAAGAAGTCACGGGATCAAATCCCGGCCACGGCGGTCGCATTTCGATGGGAGTGAAATGCGAAACCGCCCGTGTACTTAGATTTAGGTGCGCGTTAAAGAACCCCAGGTGGTCGTAATTATTCCGGAGTCCCCCACTACGGCGTGCCTCATAATGAGATCGTGGTTTTGGCACTTAAAACCCCATAATTGTTTTAATGCGTATCCACTTGGAATTAATTTCCGGAATGACGCCAGGTTGGAGTTATATGCGCCAACCAACTCGCCGTAAAAATGCACTGCTGTTCCTGTTCCTTTATTAACAAAACGCTGGTTTATGCATCGAAGCACAAAATTAACTGGAACACCCGTGTATTTCCTTCCACACTTTGGAAAATAATATCTAGAAAGCAAACGTTGGTACTGCGCGCGTCTGCTTTCGTTTAAAATGTCGTGCCATTTTCATGGCCTCGTAGCGGACGGCGTCCGCACATTTCAGTTGGAACATCTGAAATGCCGTAGCACGCTCCTGGCGAACGCTCTTTTGCCATATTTTTTTTTAACGAACCAACCCAATATGACAACCCGGCGAGTGGCTAAGCGGCTACGATGTTGCGCAGTGAAGCACGACGTCGCGGGATCGAATCGCGGCCGCGGCGGCCGCATATCGATGGAGGCGAAATGCAAAAAACGCCCATGTCCCGTGCATTGGGGTCACGTTTAAGATCCCCTGGTGATCAAAAGTAATCCAGAGTCCCCCACTACGGCGTGCCTCGTGATCAAATCGTGGTTTTGGCCTGTTAAACCCCATAATTCAATTCAATACAACGTGACCATGCGCACGTGCGGAAATATTGCCAATTGTTGCAGTTTTGACAGAATACTTTCAGGCATTAAGATTGCGAAAAAATTACAAGGCTGTTTTGAAGTCAGAGGGACGAAGTTTATGCAAATCCGTGTTCTAACCATAATTCCAATGCTGGCGCGCATCTCCAGTGGACATTCCCGCCAGAGCTGCTTCTGGTAATGTTTGTAGAAACCTTTCCGCTGCAGACGTCTGTGACGTCATCGAGGAGCAGCCAATGACGTCAGTGGCTAAAATTGCTGGTAGCGTTGCGTGCGCTGGGAACTCAAATTTAGCGGTTTTCTTTCTTTCTTGGTTTGTACTTGAACTTCAGTCGGTGTTTGAACGAGGTGCCCGAAAGAAAAGACCGCTGCCGCGAGGACACGTGAGGAGGTGGCGAGGGAGTGAAACATGGGAGAGAGGAGGAAAACCAGACGATTTATTATGATAATCAATTCACAAGGCGCGCCGTTTATACGCAATTACCGCTGCATGCGAGGCAGTGGTAGGGGATAATTAGGAGAGCGATCTTGACCTGGCACCCTTGTATATGTTAATGCGCAATTGCTAATCGGTGGCTGAGCAAAATTGCCTTGGAGAGTATTAACGAGCTACCGTCTACCAAAAAATATATTTTTCTTTCTTTCCTCGTCGCGCCATTGCTGAGAATGGGACATATTCAGTGCCTCAGCAATACGCAGAGCTTCAATGAGAGAGAGAGAGAGATAGAAAAAGAAAATAAAAACGCCGAAAGGTTAAGCAGAACGGCAAATTCGGTTTGGTGCTCTACACTGGGGAACAGGTGCACAGAAGCACAAGAGCATGTTGTGACGTAGAAGTTGTGACGTAGCACTGGAAAGGGTAGGAACAAGAAGGACCTTTTAATTAGCCCGAAAGCTCGGTCAGGACCCCGCGCAGTACACGATAGTGATCTTCACACACAGGTGACGAAGATGAGCGACAAACCTACGATGATAACGATAATGTACTATCGACCAAAAGGTTACGGACCAAGGGATCTGACAAAAAGCTGAATATCTGTGCAGCCTCAACACGCAGCCCGGTATTCCCATCTCCAGCCTCTACTGGTATATGCGAACAACACTGTGATGTACGGTTTTACTGGTTACTTTTAAAGGCTGTTCGGATATTTAGCGTTTTCCGAGATCCCGTGGTTCGATAATTTTATTGGTCGATAATACATTTGAAGAAGTGCATAATAAATGACCACAACATAATATATCTAGAGAGCAGTAACACACGATCACAGCCGGTATCACCACACTCGATTACTGGACAAGAATCATGTACAGCACAATGGTGACGTGACCTCCAGTGCATCGACCCGCCCCTGCACGATCACGGAAGCGGAAGAGCTGGCCATCACGTTAGCCATCCGCGAAGGCCAACACGCAAGCAAACCACTGACGATCCTCACGGACTCCCAGCAGGCCTGCCGCAACTTCCTACAGGGAAGAATCGCAAGACTTGCGTCACAAGTCCTAGCCCAAATACCCAAGGAGGACACTGACGACAACACCATCATAACCATCATTTGGATACCGGGTCACGCTGCCATCACGGGTAACCTGTATGCCGACAGAGCAGCTCGAGAATTTGCACATAACCGAGCACTCATCACGCCGACTGCAGATGACCCTGACCCAGTTGACCCCGAGTATTCAGCAATCCTGAACTACCACAGAGGGAGTCGCTTGCGATATCCCCCCACCCCATCGAATACTAAAGACGGAGGATGCCGCTGCCTGGCGTAGGCTCCAGACAGGCACTTACACGAACCTACACATATTACATCGCCTGCACCCCACAGCCTACAGGGACGAATGCCCATGGTGTGGGGCCACACCAACCCTATACCACATTACGTGGGAGTGCACGCTACACAACATAGAACACCATGACACGAACACCACGAGGGAGCAATGGGAGGCACTGCTGTCCAGCTCGGCCCTCGACGACCAGCTCAAGCTGATCCAGAGAGCAGAGAAGATGGCAAGAGCCAGCGGAGCCCTGGACTAGGGGCCCCGACCATTAGCGATGCCCCGTTGGGGCAAGACAAAACTATCTTTGAATTAAAGTTTATCTATCTATCTATCTACAGCACAATGATCACCAATTCGGGCTATAGTCGTTCCTCCACGTATGCTGTCTTTAAAAACTGTTTGCCGTGTCTTCATTGTCCATTCCTTGGTTGCCGTTGTTCAAACGTAATTATTAAAAATTCTCGTTTCCTGTTGACTACTGTCATCACGGGTTGAGATAAACCCGAATAACAGTGGCATCTTGCTTTGCGTGCTCTAACAACGACATCTATACTATTAGAAAGCTTCGAGCAGTGTCTACCATGCAAGCTTGATGTACGCGAGACTCAACGTGGTTTTCATCTGAAATGTTGAAAAATCCATGACCTCCTATTCAGCCCTACTTTAATGTGAGAAGCAGTAATATTCTCTGCACGTTAAAGAACCCCAGGTGGTCCTAATTATTCCGGAGCCCCCATCTACGGCGTGCCTCATAATAAGGTCGTGGTATTGGCACGTAAAACCTCCCAATTTAATTTTTAATTAATATTCTCGCGAATGCTGCTGTGGAATTGAAATTGTGAACGTATGTCTGGTCCCTTTTCAGCGGGCAAACTAGTCCGCGCAAAGAACACTTCAGCGAACACCGTTATCTATAGGAATATTGGACAAGCGTGTTGAACATGGCAAACATGTCATTGCAGCAAGAAGGTCTGTCTGTAAGGCGCTCATGCATTCTCTAATTGTATGTGTCAGGTTTTTGCCGTGGCGTTTTACGACAGGACTGTGAGTATTTTCATGCAGACTTGTAGCCTGTGTGCAATTGACACCGGGAGGCGAACCAAGTGCAGCATGTCCAAGGTAGGCTCTTCAACGTGATAACTGCTCCCCTTGGTTGCGTATAGTTGTCAGCCTTGACCGAAAAGGCATTATCGTCTTCTGTGACATGCATCATTCACGTTATAGAATAAATGGCCACGGCCTATTATGAAACACAACTGCATTTACGTTCTTCTTCTACTTTCTGGGGTTTTACGTGGCAAAACCAGTTCTGATTATGAGGCACGCCGTAGTGGAGGGCTCCGGATTAATTTTGACCACCAGGGGTTCTTTAACGTGCACTACAACGCAAGCACACGGACGTTTTTACATTTCGCTTCCATCGAAATGCGGCCGCCGCCGCCGGGATTCGATCCCGCGATCTCGTGCTCAGCAGCGCAACGCCTTAGCTGACTAAGCCACCGCGGCGGGTGCATTTGCGTTATAGGGCAGTGACGAATGTTCAGACACGAAGAGCCCGCAAGCACTCGTGTAATTCATTTCCCTTCAAGGAGCGCATTAGCGATTTGGCGGCCTTAATTGTGCATACTGAGTTGTGTGCTAGAGTTGTGTGCATACTAGAGGTGTGTACACTGTACAATGACGTGTGCATTGGTTATGAGTTGGTCATATGAGCAGTGATATTTCCAAAACTGTGGGCGAAATCCTAAACCAAAAACTGCGGAATGAAAACAGATATTATTTATTATTGACGGTAGGTCCTTCGTGCTTGCGGAAGGTTTTCACGCATAACACATGCCTTGAATAAACAGGACAGTAAAAGTCGAGCAATGAACTCATGCAGACGGTTATATTGCACGCAAAAAGCTTATGGAGTTCAAGTGCTTTCAATTGCCGGTTGCATAAGCTGGACCCCTTGGTACGGCTACAACTGCCATCAAGCCTTTCCCGCGGCGAAAGAACCTTGCTGTGCCGCTTGTGGCTGGGAGTGGCGTTCACGAACGCTTACTCCTATCGTATGGGAATGGCCGAGAGCCCGATGTGCGACTCCTGTAAGTGCGAGGAAACCGTCGAGCACCGATGGTGTACCTGTCCTCGCTACGACGTACAACGCCTCTCTCTCAGGACAACTTTACACCGGCTGGACTCGAAGACCGTTCTCTGAGACAAAGATACTCGGACCGTCCTTCACTGGCACAAAAAGCGATTCGTACACTACTACGTTCTTGAAGCGCACCAGTTTACGAGACCGCTTATAGTGTCCCTGTGCATCATTCCACGTGTACTCGGTACTCACTCTCTCCCTCTTTTCCTCTTTCCATTCCCTCTTTCCTTTACCTCCAGAGTAGGGTAGCAAACCGGACGTTCGGTCTGGTTTACCTCCCTGCCTTTCCTATCCTTGCTCTCTCTCTCCTTTCTCTCTTTGCTGCCTAGAAACATCGTGGCGTTTGTTCTATGCCATGAAAGAACTATCGCAAACAAATGGTTGCTTGTTCCTTCGATGTCGATGTGCATGACCTTGGTTGTATAGGGGAAATGCTTTCTTTGTTCTCAATAAGAACTGTCATAGACACGACATATATTTATGTTATGTCGCCGCATTGCCCCTGTCTGATGTAGTTTATGATATTGAAGGACTGGCAAAATGCATTAAAGTGGCTAGTGCTCGCATTTTCTCAGACACATTGTGTATACATGTTTTAGATAAGTGAATAAATCGACAGTTAAAAATATTTATCGCGTGACAATTTGCACCTGGCACTATTTCCATGTGTCAAGGTCTGCCAGCAAATCGTCAACAACAAAAAAAAGAAAAGAAAAGAAAAAAAAACAGGAACAAATATATTACGACGTAAAGGGCTGCAGAATTCTTGTTCCCTTTAAATCGCCCAAATTGAAAAAAAATCTCAAAAAATCTATGCAAACAAGAAAATTTAAACAAAAAGTTATAAGCAAGGGACGCGCGTTTACACTCAAATGGACGGCATCGACCAGCAATCGACCCCCGAGCTCTCCTACGTCGGTCGGTCGCGAACAATGGTCCGGAGAGCTAACACTGGGAAGGACTGGAAGATGAGAAATACTAACAATAATAATAACATAACAAGAAAGGAACAGAAGTGGTTGGCGTTAAAGCCTTGTGCTATACAGGAAGTAAAAAAAGAAAAAGAAAATAAGACACCTCCTTCTCTCCCTCTTTCTCGCGATTTAGGGCTGAAAAGACCTCGCCCCCGACTTCGAGAACGAAGAAGGCGCTCTTCTTTTCTCTGTAGGATCGGTGCCTATTCTTTTATCCCGTGTTTGTGTACGTTTTGTTCGAGTCCCAGGAGAAGCACGTTTCGTTCGAGTCTTAGAAGAAGAAGATGGAAAGGCCACAAGGCTTGTCTCTCATTCCTCTTTTCTCTATTTTGTCTGGTTCTCATTCTTCTCACAGCCCTTGAAGAGGGAGCCACCAGCCGACGAGGAAAATGAAACAGATATTGTTTGTTCGTCTCAATCGACTCGCGACGACGTCCGCGCAAGAATGTATTGAAAAAGACAAGGGAAAAAAAACAGAATGCTTCTGGCCGTCATAGTGTAAACGATGGACACTCGAGCCCGAAGAAAGAAGGCCCGCCGAATGAATGCGCAATGGGGACTCCGCCAAAGCGCTCTTGAAGAGAAGGTTCAAAGAGGGCACTCTCGAATGAAGAATGGATCTGTTGATTGAGTCCCGTGTGTCGCGACGGCCGGCAATGGTGGGCGTCAACTGGCAGAAGACGTTGGCCGTGCGTCAGTGTCGCCCGAGGCCCGTGGATAAGAGTGGAACTGAGAGAAACATTGAGTGCGGAAGCGATTGATTGCCCCCTAATGCTTTGGGTTTGAGGAAAAGGCGCGACCCATTGAAGCGATGGTGCAGGATGGAATAGCGGGTGGAAGTGAGTTAATCACAGATCGCCCAAGGGGTAATTTTTGATACACTTGATTCGACACCTCCAAACACTGACTTAGGAGCGGGAAAGTTGGCGCTAAGCCTTTAGTAACGTTTCTTTTTTTATTATTATACTGAAGCAGGTTTTTAGTCGTAGGTAGTGCAGCAAACCAATTAGTAATTATTTACTATACTAAAACGTTTCGGACCAATAGCGTTTCATAGTATTCTTGTATAAATGTGCATCTATGGTAACAAATAAATTAAATAAGCTGTATTAATTTTCCTTCACGTGGCATGATATTTGGGCTTTCTCGGGTTGAAGCAATCAAGAATACACGCCATCGAAAGCGCAGGTGGTTTGAGAGGGTATCAGCAGGAAGTTAAAGCAGAAAGCCATGCCTTTGGCATCCTTGGGTCATTTGATTGATTGATTGACTGATTGATTGATTAATTTCTCAAGATATCGGTTGATAACGCTCAAAGCAACACTTCTGCGTAGAGAGGCACAGGGCACCTGTTTAATTTTGTCCCCTTGGAGTTCTTTAACGTGAGCGTAAATTTTGGTACACGAGCGAATTTTGAATTTCGTCCTGTGGGAACCGCTCACGCGAGCTGCCCTACACGTTTAAATCGCCTACCGTTTAGGCTTTAACTATAAGCGGAAAATTTTTGAAAGCATTTTCCACTTAAAGTGCCAACGGCGTTCCACGTAATCTCACAAAGTATGAGAAACAGCATTCCGTGAATTTCCATCATTTTACTGTTTAAATACACATTAAAGCAGTTACAAGTGCGTGGAAACATGATTCAGCTAATAGGCACAAGTATCCGGAACAATTTTCAGCATAACAAACACTATTTCATGGGAACATAGTTCCACATAATTATTCTTATATAGACTTTGAAAGTAAAAAAAAAAAAGTAAAATCTGATTGCTTCAAATTTGTTCTCAATAGTCCCTGGCGAAAGGGTTTGAACGCCGTCGATCAAAGCTCTTATTCCCTTGCGGCTGTTCTATGTTCTTACTTTGGCCAATTGCCCGTAACACCTAAAATAACCCATAATCACAGTGAAGACCGAGAACACTGTTCATTGAATTGCAGTGCGTCACCACTTAATATCGTTTTTCTTTCTTTCCTACTTTACTCGTTCTGGCGCTATAACATGCAACAAAATGCGTGGTTGATCAGCTATAGACTCGCAAGTACGTTTCACTATAAATATACGCTTATCTCTTCTTTCCTAGAAGCACGAAGAAATGGGATTGAATTGCCTCAACCTCTTTTCCGGTGCGATAACCTTGAATTATTAGACAAAGAACCAAGAAAATTGTCGTGGTGCGATATTGCATTTTTTCCCCGTGTACTTTACATAGTGAAATTGTGGTGTGTGCATGGAATATTTTGTGTTTCTGTATTTCACGCAACTTTCATGTTGTGGGGACGCAAGGTATTTTTGCACTCAATCTGACAGCAGTTTGCGCTTTATGAATTAGTCTTGTATATTGTAGCTTTGTGTATACCTACGCCTAGCCTGTAACGATCAACGACCAACATTATTTTCAAATAAAAAGAATGAGGATATCAGTACTCCGAAAATGTAAGGAAAAATTGGAGGACGATTAAGCTTCGCCTTTAAGAGTGGAACACGATAGCGTTATCGGGCTCCGTTCGCATCACATTTTTATTTGTGAGTAGGCTTCACTGCAACACTTAACGTGGATAAGCCAGCTTACAAAGAACAAGCTTACACTGATCCCCTTAAAGTCGGCTTCACTTTGACGCACAAATGCATTTCTGGGAATATATTTTTACAGGAGCAAGTTCCCCTGTCATATCAAAATGTGAAGGCCTTAGGACCTTTTTTTATTAGTTTAATAATTGTTTGCTGTTGCCCCGAGGCACGCGCGTGTCCAAAATTTAGAAAGGCTCGGTTTTCAACATTTCCCTCAATGTTGCCTAGAACCAAAGTACAGCGAAACACCATCAGCATTGGAGGACGCTTAAGTTTCGCCTTTAAGAGTGGAACGCGATAGCATTCAAAGATCCCTGGCTGCTTATCAGGCTTTTTTCTCGTATATTCAAATTACAATCCGACGCTATCACTCCTGTAGGTTGTGGTTAAGTCGTACTTTACGATTTTTCTGACGGATTTTACTCTGAGGAATTCAATTTTCGTTCACTGACCCCTTGCACCACGTCGAGGGCCTGTGTGGTTGGAGTGGTTCGGCATGATTATTTGCGCCATACCCCGATGCATAACGCCGAAGCCGACAAAATATGAAACGATGTTAACCAAGGCGAAAACAGTGAGTGGAGTGGGCGCACGTGCGTGTAGTTTGGCCTTAAGCGATCGAGAGCTGCAGGGAAGCTTTGTGCGCGCTAGTGGCCGAGGGTAAAGCGTCCTACGCGAGGAACTGCGACTGTTCCTGGCGCGGACGTCACGTGGTTGTTGCGTATACGCCGTCAGTTGCGCTGTGCAGAACGTGTGTGGAAACGAAGCCCCCCGATTACGTTTAAGGAAGCAGGTCAGCCTAAAGAAAGCATTGTAGATCGTACAAACGCGCAACACCAACGTTGGATCATTCACACTCGACGCAATCTATATACTAGGCGACATCAGCAGGAGTTCTGCCACGGCCGCTAGATTTAAAAAAAAAAAAACTTTTTTTGTTAAATCTAGCGGCCGTGGTTCAGCAAACGAAAGAAGAAAATGGGAAAGGAACTCTAGAAGCGCGTTTTGCTGTCCGCCACGCTCGCGCACCACATTTCCACGGACAAATAACGTCTCGTATCTTCTTGCGGATTGATCTATTGTTTGTTTGATTGATTGGTTGCTTGATTGGTATGTAGGTTGGTTGGCTCATCGATGAATAATTAGATTGATGGGAAGAAAGGTTCAATAGAAAGATCGGAAGAGATGTTTAGACGGACGGCCAGATGAAGAGATAGATAGATAGATAGATAGATAGATAGATAGATAGATAGATAGATAGATAGATAGATAGATAGATAGATAGATAGATAGATAGATAGATAGATAGATAGATAGATAGATAGATAGATAGATAGATAGATAGATAGATAGATAGATAGATAGATAGATAGATTCGCCTTCACTCGTCATTGATACACCTGTCTTAGCTTGCTCAATCAGTAGTTATGCCAACGCCACTGCTTCATGGTCTGTCAGAGCAATTATAGACAAAGACATAAAAGAAGACTAGTCAGCAATAAACTTGTTCCCCCACTTTCTTTGCAACGTCCTTCTCGATGTCTGTAGTGAATTTTTCTTTATAGGCGGTGCTGTTTTCGTCAGCAACCTGTCAGTACTTCCGGCTGAATAGGTAATAGATAGAATGGTAACCAGAACTAGTTGCTATCTTCAGCCGCTTTAGTGGCAAGTCTTGCATCATGGAGAAAGCAGCGAGGCTCAGCACTTGCTCGGCTCAAGTTCCAGCCCTATATCTCGCCAGTGATGATGAAGAACACTGCAGGCTAAGCTCGAACAAACACGGTATATACGCAAGCGAACGCCCGCTGCCTGCACCAAGGGGCGGTGTGTTTGCATTCCTCGCGGATATATGTGAAAGAGCAATCTCGCCCCGTCATTTTGTTGTTCATGTGTCCCCCTCACAAGGGGGCGCCGCGGTTCTTTCGTATTTAAATGCTTCATCTAGCTGCCTGCTTGCTTTATAGCACGATTTCGTCACGTTTAGGGCACGTGTGCTGCGGTTCAGCCGGTGCTACAATTACGGTAGTCCTCACCGCTTCCCACCTTTACAGCTTTCCAGCTTTCCAGGGGACCGCGCGGGCGTCGACTGGCCTGCCGGTCAGCGCTTTTTAACGGCGCAATGTGCTGACGAGATCAGCAAGAGCAAGAGGGATCAGCAAGAAATAAGCAAGATCAGAAAGATCAACAAGAGATCGGCAAGATCTTGTCGGTCTCTTGCTGGTCTTTCTTTGCTCTTGCTGATCTTCTTAGAATTAAACTAATTAAATTCTGCGATTTTACGTGCCAAAACCACGATCTGATTATGAGGCACGCCCTAATGTGGGACTCCGGGTTAAATTCGACCACCTGGCGTTTCGATACCCCGACAGCGGGGTTGGATTGCAGAAACGCTTGTTTGGGAAATTTGTCTTGATCATTAGCCATTTTTTCTTTATTAGGTATGCTAAGCTTCTCCGAAAAAAAATAAACATCATTCTTGTTAAATTCGCTGTTTCAATTGAAATAAACTTATTTCCCCCGTGTTTTCCATGGCCTCGTTGTCTGGTTGTTTCGTATCGAGGAGGATGACGCTTGTACGAGATATTAAAAAAAGAGGGCTGAACGAGGGCTGTCGTTGGCGCCAACGTTTCGACAAGGGCCATTCTCTTCGTCAGGCTTTGACAAAGACCAGTCACCTTGTCGAAACGCTGGCATCAGCGATATGACTCCCTCAATGCCTCTATAAATAACTTCAGGTCTCCATTAATGTACACGTGTTAACCTCCGTGGTGCTTGAACTTATACGAAACAACGCTCACGTCCATATATGTAAAAGATGACCGTTGGTGTGTGTTATTCACAGTGCTACCAAGAGCTGCTCGCATTATCACAGAGCAAACCGGATGTGCACACGGTAGGCCATTTCTTTTTTTATCTCTCGGTTTTAACGAGATGACAGAGACAAGCAGAGCTTATACTTGCCTTTGAAAGCAGGAGAGGGGAGCGGGGGTTGGGCACTGCATCTGGGAACTTTAGTACCTGGTGGACAGTTCAGGCAGTACGGTCTGGCTGTCACGTAGCAGGTTCAGCGCCCATTAAACGGGTGCTTTGCGACCCCGCAGTCGTTGTTCCAAATGTATCCTCCGTTGTTCACCGTCTCCGTTGGTCCTTCGGGACGGTCTGCGACCGGCGATAAGCTCGAGCACTCCGTGAGAGCCGTTACGTAGGACTACGGGTGTAACAGTGCGGGGCAAAAAACTAACAGCCTCTGCTTCCACGGCTGAAGTACCTCCGCCGCAATTCAGCCCTGTCGCCGTGCTGCGAGCAGTTGTCAGCCGTAGCCAGAGAAGGTTCAGAAATTAACTGCAATTATTAAATATAGCACGCGATCATCCTGGGCAATGCACCTGCTTGGGCTCTCTGTTACTCGCACGCTGGGAATATTTTTGTCCTTGTTCAATAGCACTGACTCGGTAATGTGCGCTTTGCGGTTTATTTCAACTTTCTTTATGATTCAGTCTAACGAAAAAAGAATGTAAGTTGTTTTCACCACAGGGTTTCATACAATAATTACTAGAGGGAACGGTGGCGCTAGTGTCTATACGGGAGCAGGAAGCAAGGCAGTTCAGACAGCATGAGACTGATGATGGGTGGTACATGGATTCTGTCTAAACGTCGTCCTTATGGCTCATAAATTGCTTCGTTGCTTTTGCAAAGTGATAATTCTTGAGAATGTGCTGTGCTATAAATTAATAAAGAAACTGCATTAAAATTGTCCGACGGCAGGACTCGAACGCAGGACCTCTTAGGACAGAAGCCCGATGTGGAAACAATTCCGCCACGAACGCATGGACAAGTGGAACCACTGCAATTAGCAGCGATTATGCGTGCTTGCAGATAATTCTTATCACCTTCTGCATTAAAAAAAAGTATAAATTGCTTGAAAATTTAGGCTCAGGTAAAGCATAAATAAACGAAGCCACAAGAACGTCTGAATCCTCAAGCACGAAGATCAGACAAGTCCATGTACTAGCCATCATTCTCATGGTGGATGAACGATCGAAGCGCCAGAGTTCGCTCTAGCGGTTATTGTAGGAAAGTCTATGGTTTTCACATTCCTGATTTGTGAATTCTGTTTTCCAGTTGGCTACAATGAATATAACGGTATTGCGACAAGTCTGCTTCTGTATATTAAGGAAAAGTTATAATGTCGGCAAGAATGCAGTGACTCCTCTGAGTACATTTAGTGCGTCCGTAGAAGGCTCTTACAGCAAACAAGCCCTTGTTGCCATGGACAACTATATAATTATTCGCGATGTCGACAAACATCGCGACTTTGTCTGCTGCAGCGCAGTGCTTGTCTCGCGGCCTCCGAAACACGTGCGCACACGTCGCTACTCTCCGAGTCTGTGTATGACGACATTCGTAAACAGCGCTGTTTACCGTGCACCTTGCTGACTTGCCATACAGGCGCGTCTAATCGCTATACTGCAAAATGGGTCGCAGAACAGATATAGTTTTATATATCCGGGGTGATAATTTTCTTTTCCGGAATTTTGAAAAATCGCGATTTTTGGTTGCGATTTTACAGATAACGTAATTCTAGTCCGTGAGCTGGATTATTCAGAGAAGCAGTCATAACATGCACAATAAATCGAAACACATTTCCAACTAATAAAAAGAAAGTTGCTAATTAACTTCTTATTTAATTACTTTCGGCGCATATTGCAACTTACGAATTGTAGCCGGTGAGTTTGCAAGGTGTGTTCACTTGGAACGAATTTCCAGAATGACACCACTTTCGATATATGCGCCATCAAACTCGCCGTAAAATTGCGCTGTTGTCCCAATTACTTTTTCAACAAAACGCTCTTTTATGCACTGTAGCACAAACGTAACTGGAACGCCCATGTATTTCGTCCCCCACTTTGGCAAATAATATCTCAAAACAGGTTTGATCCTGGAGGTTCAGTTCAAGTGGATACATCTTGCAAAGTTATCGTCCACAATTCGTAAATTAATTAGCGAGCAAATTAGTTAACATTGGTTAAATATTTTAATATGCGCTTTGATTTACCGTGCTAGCAATGTCCGCCTCTTCAAATGATCCAGCTCAAGGACAAGAAATCTGCTCTCTGCCACAGACGATTTTTAAATATTCCGGAAAACTTAGAAATGATCACCCCGAGCAGCATTAATTCAACCACTTCATTCACGAAGGCTTCAATTCACCTAGATTCTAAAATGAATGTTATCCAACGCATGACTTTTTCTGCACCTCATGTCAATGATTACGTTGACAACAGGGGGGCGGGGGTCTCGGTACGACCTCTTAGCGGTGACTTATCGACGTACAACAAAGAACGAACGCACGTACAAATACAGCAAAAATTTCTTTCGAGCTTCTATCTGCTGTCGCAGTATATAAAAAAATGTTTGAAAAAAACCTACCTCAATGCTGAAACGATAGTGATCCTTTGCTGAAATGTCGGCCTTGCTTATACTAGTATTCTATGTACTGTAGACACGGTATATATTGTATCACTCGGTTCAGCGTTTACCTATGTCTCGAGATTTCGCAAAGAATGTTTGGAGAGGACTGTATACACAAGGGTGCAGACGCTGACACAGGAAGGATGCAATTTCAAAGACCTTCTCTAGCCTTATATAGCGAGCCTGTACTATATATACGGTTATTCAGACGGGAGCAGCGGAATCGCTCCTGAATTAGGTGCGTCGCCTACGCCGCTTCTTGTTGTGTGTCGAGTGGGAAAGCGCGAGAAAACAACGCGCCTCCTGCCTTGTTTGCTCGAGACTTCACACGGTTCCCGGAACAGCATTCCATGTTGTAAAACAAACACACGAGAAAGAAATCATCTTGATGTGTGGCAATCTCCTTTTTTTTTTAACACGAAAGTGTTTTATTCCGGGGTCCACCAAGACTTCACTGACGTATTTCCGTCACGGAAATACGTCATAGAACATAATACAAAGAAAGAAACCAGAAGAAAAAGTTCCACAAACATGCAAAATTTAGGAATCGAACCCACGACCTCTCGGTCCGCGACGATAGATCGCCGAGCGTTTAACCCATTGCGCCACAAACGCATTTGCAGAGAGCTACACAGACGCGCCTTATATATCTAACACTCCTCCGTGTACCCGCGCTCTTGCTCGGGGCGGTGCCGCCGCCTACGAGCAGAAAAGAGAAGTACTGCATTATGACACTAAAGCCCGGGATACATGGAGCGAACTTTCTCGACGAACTTCACGCGTCAAGTAACGACGCGGCGACACGACGCAGGATGTTTGCTGTGTTGCAATACATGCGGCGAACGCCGCCGCGCGTTGGCCGCCGTGTTGGCGGCGGTCCCGGCCGCCCGCTTCGAACTGAATTTGGCGTTGTCCTTGTAGAATTCACTTAGTTGGAAGCAAATGACTGCGTAAACGGCTTTCGCTTAGTCTCAGGCCGCTTCGACGACAGAGTATTATGGATAACCTTGAGTAGTTTTCGAGATCGCTTCTCGTTTCGAACGCGTCTAAGCCTAGCGAAAGAAATATCCGATGCCAGCGCCATCTATCGGGGAAGTCGGGAGATAGGCATGACGACAGCATGTGGCCTCTGAGATCAAAAGATTTCTGTTGAAGGTTGTTGTAGAGAGCTTGCACTGCTTGTCTGTTTCCTCGCAGATCAGCGGATATGGGATGTACAAATACAACGCGATTCCTGAGAGATCATACTAGGAACTACTCAATCGGTGCAGAGACATGCAGACACGGCAACACCAACGCGATTGCAGACGACGCGAAAAGGCGCGCGCGCGCGAAACACCAGCATGCATTGCGACCGGAACTAGTGCCTCCTGATTGGCTGTCGTCCACCGCTGCGCGCTAGACGCTTCCGGCGGCGGCGTTCACCCGACGAAAATGTTTGGACAGGCAGATCGGCTGCGGACGGCAAATTTCTTGACGCCGGCCGTCGGACGTTCGCCGCCCGACGAAGTTCTTCGCTCGGACGCCGGTTATTCGCTTCATGTATTCCGGCCTTAACGCGCACCGACAGTGAACGCTTCGGTGGTCTCAGCACTACGACGCCTCGATGCCAGCATTCGAAGGGACGCTGGCATCAAGAAGCACTACCAACGCCACCTAGGTGGCGTTCACCGTACTCAGCACAGCGGAGCGTGGCCTCCGCAATTAGCTCTGAAAATGTTTCTGAAGTTGATCGCGGAGGCTGCAATTACGACGCGCTGTACGCGCTGATTTGACTCGGTGACGATTCAGTTACGTGCTTTGTCTTGCGCGTTGTATTAGTGTGTCAGTTACGTGCTTCGTCTTTCGCGTTGTGCTAGCGTGTGCAGCGTAGTGCAGCTTCCATATGCACGACGGTTGCTCATGGTCATCGACGTTGGTAGTCGTGATGGAGGAGACGTGCCACCAGGCGTCAGCGTGGGTGCATCAACGCCTAAGGGCGCTTTAGCCACAAAACACCAATAGACATTATATATCAATGTGCAATAAACATTACACTACTTCTGTGAAGACACGTTTCACTTTCGTGTTCTATACCGATTCCTATATAAGAGGGATCAACCACATTTTTTTCAATCTTCGAAACGCATGACGTCATAGAGGAAATACAAAAACAATAAGGCGGCCGGGGAATGCGACAGAGAAAAAAAGAAATGATACCAGACGACCTCCTCGGTTGCCGTCTGTACTGGTAAAGTGACAAAGAAGCTTGAAGAATATTACGTTAGTTTCTGCTGAAAAGTTAGTTAATCGCCCTATCTGTAATACCAAAGTGGTCCTGAAATTGTTTACGATCCCTGAGGCTCTTTTTGGCTCCAAAAACTAATAATAATCACCTTCGCGCACTCTACATTTGTCTAACACTGCGAGCTCGCTATTTTCCTCTCAGGAACGCTGTGTCGCGCTCATGCGCGCTTGCCATTTGGGACCTGAAAATTCTGGGAGTGCACCGTGTAAATAATAGACACGCACGCAAGGTAGACGACCATTATCGTAATGGGACAGAGATAAACTGTGAAGGCGGCACACTTTTTTTTTTTTTTTAACACGAAAGTGTTTTATTCCGGGGTCCACCAAGACTTCACTGACGTATTTCCGTCACGGAAATACGTCATAGAACATAATACAAAGAAAGAAACCAGAAGAAAAAGTTCCACAAACATGCAAAATTTAGGAATCGAACCCACGACCTCTCGGTCCGCGACGATAGATCGCCGAGCGTTTAACCCATTGCGCCACAAACGCATTTGCAGAGAGCTACACAGACGCGCCTTATATATCTAACACTCCTCCGTGTACCCGCGCTCTTGCTCGGGGCGGTGCCGCCGCCTACGAGCAGAAAAGAGAAGTACTGCATTATGACACTAAAGCCCGGGATACATAGAGCGAACTTTCTCGACGAACTTCACGCGTCAAGTAACGACGCGGCGACACGACGCAGGATGTTTGCTGTGTTGCAATACATGCGGCGAACGCCGCCGCGCGTTGGCCGCCGTGTTGGCGGCGGTCCCGGCCGCCCGCTTCGAACTGAATTTGGCGTTGTCCTTGTAGAATTCACTTAGTTGGAAGCAAATGACTGCGTAAACGGCTTTCGCTTAGTCTCAGGCCGCTTCGACGACAGAGTATTATGGATAACCTTGAGTAGTTTTCGAGATCGCTTCTCGTTTCGAACGCGTCTAAGCCTAGCGAAAGAAATATCCGATGCCAGCGCCATCTATCGGGGAAGTCGGGAGATAGGCATGACGACAGCATGTGGCCTCTGAGATCAAAAGATTTCTGTTGAAGGTTGTTGTAGAGAGCTTGCACTGCTTGTCTGTTTCCTCGCAGATCAGCGGATATGGGATGTACAAATACAACGCGATTCCTGAGAGATCATACTAGGAACTACTCAATCGGTGCAGAGACATGCAGACACGGCAACACCAACGCGATTGCAGACGACGCGAAAAGGCGCGCGCGCGCGAAACACCAGCATGCATTGCGACCGGAACTAGTGCCTCCTGATTGGCTGTCGTCCACCGCTGCGCGCTAGACGCTTCCGGCGGCGGCGTTCACCCGACGAAAATGTTTGGACAGGCAGATCGGCTGCGGACGGCAAATTTCTTGACGCCGGCCGTCGGACGTTCGCCGCCCGACGAAGTTCTTCGCTCGGACGCCGGTTATTCGCTTCATGTATTCCGGCCTTAACGCGCACCGACAGTGAACGCTTCGGTGGTCTCAGCACTACGACGCCTCGATGCCAGCATTCGAAGGGACGCTGGCATCAAGAAGCACTACCAACGCCACCTAGGTGGCGTTCACCGTACTCAGCACAGCGGAGCGTGGCCTCCGCAATTAGCTCTGAAAATGTTTCTGAAGTTGATCGCGGAGGCTGCAATTACGACGCGCTGTACGCGCTGATTTGACTCGGTGACGATTCAGTTACGTGCTTTGTCTTGCGCGTTGTATTAGTGTGTCAGTTACGTGCTTCGTCTTTCGCGTTGTGCTAGCGTGTGCAGCGTAGTGCAGCTTCCATATGCACGACGGTTGCTCATGGTCATCGACGTTGGTAGTCGTGATGGAGGAGACGTGCCACCAGGCGTCAGCGTGGGTGCATCAACGCCTAAGGGCGCTTTAGCCACAAAACACCAATAGACATTATATATCAATGTGCAATAAACATTACACTACTTCTGTGAAGACACGTTTCACTTTCGTGTTCTATACCGATTCCTATATAAGAGGGATCAACCACATTTTTTACAATGCGCTCTTACCGAGAGAATAGGTAAGTAAGAAAAGGCGAGCAAAAAAAAGCAGACAAGTTTGCACTCGGTCGTGCAAAGCTTAGGCACAGCGAAACTGTCGATCCTCAAGCCTTATTGGCTGCTCTGCTAGGTATTAACTTGGTTGCTGCTAGGTCTTAACTTGGTTTAACTTAACTACGCATGTAGGGAAGGTATCCTCGAGCGATCATTTTCGGAGGAACAGTGCACGGAGAGGAGGCGAGGCACATGCCGCTCCGCGAGGTGGTTGCTAGGCAACACAGTGACGTTTCAGGTTTCCGTTTTTGTTTCGTACTTTTAATATTTCAGTCTGCGACGATTTAACATAAAAGGCATGCGCTGTGGGTGTTTTGTTTGATGACATTTGTTTGTGGATTGTCATTCTCAAAATTCCGAGGAATAGCTTTGCCAAGAATGCAAGACAAGGTATGAGCAACATTAATGATGGAATGATGTGGCATACCTAAATATACTTGGAGGACTTGCGTGGTTGGGGATGATTTGGGGATGAATTGCTAGTTGTGCAGGCAACGAAAAGGGGCTGCGCGCTACTTGTATTTTGTGTGGTGGCAATCTGTATTTAATGCAAGCCGCGGTCGTCGCGTGCGTCGGTAAGCGGCCGATCGGAAAGCAGCTGCTCGAGACGTGCGCGTTGTTTGTTGTTTGGTCATGCTTTCTAGGTTCACAATGGGCACCGTTCACTGTTCAGATGGCGCTACGACATTTCATGTTTTGCCCCAGTATTGCCGACGCCGGCCGCTAGAGAGGCGATGAAAATTATACGCCATTCCGAACGACAACGGCTTCCTTATCGTCGCTCGTTTGAGAGGTATGCCCTGCGCTTTGACGATATCAAGCTCACATTTGTTCCCGCTGTTCATATCGATTGCGAACGCGTGCTATCATATGCAGAGCATGCGCACTTTGATATTTTCACAACTCGGACAGTCTTCTTTCGTGATAAGCGATCGAAAGTATCACGGCGAATGTATACAGCGTCTCTCCAGTTTTGCTGGTTTTGACACTGGCCGTCCCAAAGCTTCACTTATAGTGGCGCATAGATCGCGCGCAAACTGCTTAAGGTAACTGCCACCTTGCACATTCTTCCTGCTTCACTCTTCCTGGTAAGAATCTTCGTTTCGTGTAGTAGCCGGCCATCGGTGTGAGCTTACTTTAGCTGCGGCGGGGGCATTCGCCCGACGAGAAATTAGATTTCCTTTTATGAGGCATGTATCGCTAATTCTTGCGCTCGTGCTGCTGGTCCTAAGGTAATCGCTGGCTACCGTGGTTTGGGTTCATTTCGCGGAGCAATTTGTACGAGCCATTTCTCATGAGCACTGAAAAGATATATAATGCATTGAGTTGCCATGACTCTAACATCTGCATTGAATAAGGCATTATATACATTGAATATTTATATAGCATGATATACGGCATTATGCGCATATGTGGTGCTTACATTGGTAATTTTTATTGGTTTATTGGGGCCTAATGCATCAGTTCGTTCTGCGCTCACAGTGCTAATGATACTGCCTGGGAGTCAAAATGAGAGCAGCCGTGTGTGCGCACCCAGCTACTATGCAATGGCAATCGTCATGATCTCTGCATATCTGTGCAAGCATGCATGACCGCTTTGTGACTGCATCATAGAGAAATAGCAGTGACTAAATTACTGAACTCGGTGTACACTTCTAACTCTACGTCGTATACGATCTTGTCGGGCACCTGCGACACGCACTTGGCTTTCACTGTCACATCACCGTCCACAATTTGCTCAACGCCATACACGTGTGGAAGCAGACGTGTATCGCAGCCCATTTGTGTCGTTTGGCTTTGTGGTCGTGAGCATTTAACTATTTGTGTTGTTCTGATTCGCTTTAAAAATGATGCAATTTAGCCCTGTTCTAGGGCACCACATCCTGTCACGTCATGTTGTGTCACGTAAGTAATGTAGAGCCTGTCTCAAAGTAAACAATAGTCAGCCGGTCTTGTAGGAAAAGCCCCAATTTGCATTCATGTTTGTTTTCCGGGATGATAATGCGTAGTTATCATGCCATATAATATGATGTGCGCTGCTGTGTTGTGTGCTGTGGTGCGTTCCGGACTGTGCACAACGACCGTGCGCTGTGCTGGGCGCTTGGCGGTCGGCTGAGTTTCTCTTGGCGTGGGATGCTGTTGGGCTTTCGTGTTGTGTCACGCTTCGGCGTCAACATCACTTTGCACGCGCTGCGCCTCTTTGAAACATGAAACAGGTCGCGGCCTCTGCGTCCGCAACACTTACTCGAATTCTGTGCGAAAAAATAAACCTCCCCCCTCCCCCAACCATGGCGTCCCTTCGCCGCTTACTTTCTCTCCACGACCATCAGCCAGCTGAGCGTATATTGGCACTGCGGTGCGGTAGCCCGCCGCTAACTGTGGCCACCTATCGCTTCTTATCACTTATTCACGCCAGAACGGCCACTTTGGTTGATTAAGCGCGCGACCATCCGCTCGACGGGCGTCCAAATCTGGAATGATAATAAAAAAAAGTGGTGGTTCTTTTTCGAGCAAGCAGCGTGAAACGCATCAAGGTCTTCCGGTGTGCGTGACCTCTTAACCGCATCCCCCCCCGCGCTCTTTCTTTCTTTTTCTTTTTGCCTTGTTTTTAAACCTTCGGTTTCTTCTGTTTGCCGGCCACTGCACCTTCTTTTATTCGTTCTTCATAGTGAAAGCAGTCCAGTCTGAAATTCAAACTGCTACTGGGAGACGCGACAGTGGGTCGCCTACGCCGTTCCTCCGCAGAGCCGGAGGTTGCGGGTTCGATTCGACACCATATCGTGAAGGCAGCACCAAGACAGGTGAAATTTCAGTCAGCATAATGAGATTTTGGTACACATTGAGGATCTCGATTAAAGCGTATACATGCTATTGAAGGCCCATTGTATGTTTTATGGCGCAATGCCGCCGAGCGCAGGGTCACGTGTTGGGCCGACTCTTTAATAAACAGAAATCGTAGGTGATGTAATCAAGGGCGCGCTTGCTTGCGAAGGCCTGGCTTCATGACGACATGCTCTTTCTTGGTTTCTTAGCTTTCTCCAAGGTATTTCTTCCCCTCCATGTTCAATAGATAAGCACGAGGGTGCTGGAAAGGGCGTCACAGAAATTACCGCATGTTCAGTGAAAGAAACACGCTTTCGCGAAAACCGCCATCACTGCCAACAATAGAGTCTCCCACTCCTCGAGGTGGCTGCCGGGTCGTGTAGAAACCAGGAGCTCGATCGATGTAGGCGGCACGAAAGAGAATATTTATGAACAGCAGCGCGTATACGGCCACGTTGAAACAAAATATAACAATGCGAATGAAAGAGACACAAAAGGACGGAAAGGCCTAACATGGCATGAACGTGTGACGCTGCATATTCAAGTGGGGGAAGTGCAGAAACAGATCCGCGGGACCAAGACTGTCACGCAATCTTCTTTGTATAGCTCACTGAACGCTCGGTCCTTTTCACGTCTTCGCGACAACGTCATAGTTGCGGACGACGGCGAGCAAGCATGTTCTCCAGAAGCGATACAGGCCCTTTGATATTCTGAAACTCTTTCGGAGGAGCACTAAACGACGGCACAGGGAAAGACAACAATCACACACTGAAGCTACAAAACGTACCAACAAGCTCAATTTTCAACCGTTCTGCGTTTGATATTCCCTTCCTTATATGCTCCTAGCCTGTTGTATTAATACTTGGGCGTGCGAAAGGTAACTGCGCAGTGAAATGGTGGTCTTAAAGTTCGACGTTTTATTTGCGACAGCGCAGTGGTCACTGAAAGAGGTGCTGAAAATGTCAACGCATGCTCCACCAGGAATATACTCGCTGTTCAATCGTCGGCACCATGGTCACACGACGTGCTCTATATGACCGTGACACTCACAAACTATAAAGCGCTTGCGCTATCATGTCGCACGTCAAAGTGCGATTTCTTTTACAGTTGTCATTATATTTTTGAAATTATTTTCTCAATGCGCAGTCACTTTTTCAGACCCGCGGTATACAATGCCTGGTCGGTCCCCCAGCAATGCTTGGGAGACAGTAATCCGCGATCACGGCGCCCCCTTTCGTGGAAATTTCAAAGCGTGAAGCGTTCAGACAACAAATGAGGAATGGAAAGTGAAATAGAATGCCACGAAATCACGAGGCCAGAATTTCATTGCGGTGTCACGACATCTCTCTCACAAAGTTCAGGTATATACTTAATGATGTCCCTCAATTTTTTCAATGTTAGCACAAACCTTAGCATAGGACTCGCTTCTTCATCGCTCTGTACTTGCTTTTTCTTCGTCAGCTCCACAAGAGCTCCGTTAAGGGAGTTCCCTAGCAGTGGCCATTTTTCACTGCTTCAAGAGAACGTATCGAAGTATGATACACCGCTGAAAAGAGGGACTACGCGATCGTTCAAATTTTTCTACCCAGCTTCTTTCGCACGGTTCCTAATTGCACCACCCGTTTTCTTCTTTATCACGTCGCCGGTAACTAACTAATTATGCTAATTATGCCAATTTATTGAGTTTTGGCAATTTCGTTCTGCTCTCCAGCGTACTCCGGAGCACCAAGCCGTGTGCTCAGATATAAATATCCTGCAGGCGATACAATTGAAGAAAGATGATAAGAGAAATGAACCAGTATTTTTAAGAAAGATCTGTTTTGAAAAAAAGATGACAAGAAAAATAGACTAGTGTTTTGCCAATTAGCCCTAGTCTCTTTCTTTTATCCTTAGCGAGAAATCGAACGATTCTTTACTGATGTTCAAGAAAAGTCGTATTTCTTTGAAAGTTTACGATACTTTCTGAATTTTATTTTTTCCCGCACGGTTGAACACACCTGGTGGCCGGCGGGCTCAGCGGAGAAACAGAAACGAAATTGGCTACAGAGCCATCGGCTTTCCAATTAACTGGGACTCAACCCGACACGACCATGTGCGGAGCTCTTTTTCTGCTATTCTACTCCATCCAAATTTTCGCTCGCAGTTTATGCGCTGTTGAAATTGTAGCCACAGTTGTGCAATATCGTATTTTTCATTTTTGTAACTTCTTACTTTTTTCCTCCTAGCTTCTTGTGTCCACACGCTAATTCTCTATTACATCTCTGTTTCCGTAGCAGTTTCATTTTTTTTCTTCCTTTTCATTTGCCGTCTCCGAACTAATCTTATCTAATGCGATGTGTGCGTCTCTGTCGTTTCGTTTGTTTTATTTTTCGCAAGCTGAAGGCGCGGTCTTTCGGGTCATCTTTCAACTGTTGTGAGCCGTAAGTCTTGACCGGATTAGTTCATTGAACGAAGCGATAGTTATAGCAAGTCTACAGGTCAGACATTGACTTGATAAACGTTCGGATAAAAAACGCGTATTAACGAGGTAAAGACGTTCAGGCGGAACAGGTCGGAAAAACCAAGCAGTTCAGGCTTGTTACCGAATGTTGAAACAGAAGATGAACTTCGTTGTATTGTAAAACAGACAAATAAAGAAATCAGCTAGCTTTAAAAATACTTACTCAGCTACAACGCCCCACATAGAATAAATATATAACTCCAGTATAACCAGATGAGTACATCCTATATAAGCTGTTAACATGTCCGAGTTATTCCCAATAGAGGCGAGATTATTGTGTCAAGTTTAGAGCTATAGGTAATCATGCCCACTCATCGAATACTATTCTCAAACCATGGCCTTCTACACACATGGCAAGGACGGCACAATGTGCTGTGTAGAACGTGTTATGCGCACCGTAGCCTCAAAACACTGACAGTAATTGTGGGTGTGGTGAAATTTTATTTTTTGCCCTCGCACTTAACATAATGACCTCCACTATTTGTTTATTTTAAACATTTTCTATGTCCGTCAGCATTTCTTCAAATAAGTTTATTGCAATAGCAATGGATACCTATGAAGGGATGATGATGATGAATAAACATTTATTGGGCCCTAAATATATTGGTAGTGCCCACAGGCAGTTACGGGACCCATATGTTCCCAGCAGCTCCTGGCGCCTGTCCGCCAGTGCGAGCTGAATCTGTAGGACGGGGCTGGATAACAAGGTCTCCCATCGCTTAAGGGGTTGGGGATTGGGGGTGTTGGCGGGAAGGGGAGGAGGGGGGGTCTTGAGTTCTGTGCACTCGGCCAAGATGTGCGGCAGGGTGCCCTTTTCCTATGAAGGGAAGCGCAGCCGAGGACGGCAGAAAACTAGGTGGGGTGATGAAGTTAGGAAATTTGCAGGCGCAAGTTGGAATCAGTTAGCGCAATACAGGGGTAATTGGAGATCGCAGGGAGAGGCCTTCGTCCTGCAATGGACATAAATATAGGCTGATGATGATGATGGCAATTATATGGACACTCCAAGAGGATTAATGCTGTCGCCGTCGTCATCACCGTCACCATCGCCGTGAGGTTCTGTAAGTCAAAGGGCGATAAAATCGTCGCAGCGCGCGTATGCTGTTTGTGAGAGGAGGCACATATAGCGCGCCAGGGACGCGCGCTTTCACGGAGCGCGAACGCACGGCGGAGAGCAAACGCGACGTCTCCGTCGCGCGAAAGGCCGTGGGGGCACTGAAGCCAAGGAGGGGGGGGGGGCGCCGTTGAGCTCCGAACCAACTGCGCATTTAGCGACCCGGCGGAAGGGGATCTGGCGATTCAATCTAGCGCGCGAAAGGAGGAAAGTGGGAAGGCAGCATGGGAGGGAGGGGGGGGGGCAGCTTCTACTCTGCCAACAACTGCGTTTGTACTTTGCCCGGCTGTGGCGGTCGCCCGCACCGTCACACGGCTCCACACGGCTCTGACCTTTGTATGCGCTGTGCATTGGCCGCTCAGTTTCCGTTGAAGCGATAGACCGCACAAACCTTCGCTCGCTGCTGCCGCCGCGCTTGCTCACGCCAGCGTTTTGACAGTGCTTGTCTGCGGTCATTAAGTGTGATATATAACGCCGTGTACTGTATAACGCCGTGTCTTCAGCGTCATCTTCAGTATCGAATAAAAAAAAACACTCGTGTACAGTTGTTTTGGTATACAAAAGATAAAGTTGTTTTGGACACTAAAGATAAACAATAAATCAGTTGATACCATTAAAATAATATCTAAAACTATTAAAGTGATCGTCCTAAACTCCATCGTCGTTAATTTTGCGGTAATAGGTTGATTATGAAAATAAAAATGAGGGTCGCAGATATATTTCTTTACTGTCGTGCTGAAACCCCAGCGCTCGTGCGTCAATGTGATGTCACGGATTTCGAAGTATATATATATATATATATATATATATATATTATTTATTTATTATTTATTACATACTGCAGACCCTTGGGTCCAAGCAGGTGGGTAGTTTCAAAAAACAGTCATATTACAAAAAGCGACAATACAAATTGTTTGAAGATTAACGCAATAACATAGATAATAAAACACAAAAGAGCAACAATAGAATCTGTTTCAAGATTAGTGCAATAAGATATAATACAACTCAATGCAAAACAACAACGGAATCTGTTCCTAGATTTTTGCAAAAATAGTGCTACAATAACAGATGCGAAATGGTGCAACAGTGATACTTCGGTGTGGTAGGAGAGACTAAGATGTGTGGATTAATTCGTTCCAATCTAAGACCGTGCGTGGAAAAAAGGAATACTTATAAGTGTCAGTTCTAGCAAAATAAGGTGTTAAAGAGTTGGGCTGATCGTGCCTTGTAGGTCTGGTTAGTAAGGGCTGATAGATACGGTGATGGATCTATAGCAAGTTCGTGATTAAGAAGCAGTGAGAGGAAGTCGATTCGGAACTGTTTTCGGCGCGTTTTAAGAAGGGGAATGTCATTGGCTATCATTATATCGGATGGAGAGTCAGTTCGTCAGAATTTGTTATAAATAAATCGGACTGCTTTCCTCTGTATTCTTTCAAGACACTTAATGTGTCTTGAAATAATGTGTCTTAATGTGTCTTGAAATAAACTTATTTGAAGAAATGCTGACGGACATAGAAAATGTTTAAAATAAACAAATAGTGGAGGTCATTATGTTAAGTGCGAGGGCAAAAAAAAAAGTTTCACCACACCCACAATTACTGTCAGTGTTTTGAGGCTACGGTGCGCATAACACGTTCTACACAGCACATTGTGCCGTCCTTGCCATGTGTGTAGAAGGCCATGGTTTGAGAATAGTATTCGATGAGTGGGCATGATTACCTATAGCTCTAAACTTGACACAATAATCTCGCCTCTATTGGGAATAACTCGGACATGTTAACAGCTTATATAGGATGTACTCATCTGGTTATACTGGATTCTGGTTATGCTTATATTGCTTGGAAATACATATCAGATATGCTCATCTGGAGGCCTATAGGGACCGTGGACCTCAGTCAAGCTGCTGCGACAGCTTTTTGCCCAGGTGTCCGTCCTGATTCTTTTGTTTCTGGTAAATAAAATTGATTGATTGATTCATTGATTTATTCACCACATGCGCGTGGTGGTTTCTATCGTCTCGCGCATAAAACACGGAACTGCATTTACATGTGTAGCTACGACGGCCTTACAATTATATTACTGTGGTTATGTTCATCACGATTGCGCACAGTAGCTGTATTTTGCAATTCTGGCGCGACTTAGCCGAGATTAGTATCCCGATTAATTCTCAATGAAGTAGTGAAACATACTTTGAGGGTATTATTAAATCAGATTTTCTAGCTCCTCTTTCCTTCTTTACCTCACTGCGTAAATATATACTGCGATATCTACTGATATCTACTGATATCTATACGGTGGCCGTTTATCGCTGCTGAAGACACGACGTTAATTCTGTATTGCGCGTTGTGAGAGAGCTCCAATGATTTTAAGTCTAAGAAATTGTTCCTAATTACTTTTTTTTTGCGTTTCGTCACCACGGCAGTGCCTTGCGATGTCACTAGGTGGCGTTCTTGCGGCAAGGCCTCAGGAGTGACACACCACCCCTAATCTGCGAGTGCGGGGAAGTGAAGAGCCGAGGCGGCCGATATCCGAGATAAGCCACGACGGGACAACGCAAGGCCAGACGGCTTCCGGTGGCAAGCTCATTAAGCTAATGGCCTTAACAACTAAGCCTACGGTTTCTCCGTCTTACTCAGCAGCGACGCGTGCTGCTTTAGTTCGATGGGTCTGCGCACGCAAATTTAGCCAACGACAATGAAGACGCCGATGGGAGGAAGAAGAAACAAAGAAGAGAAAAAAGGGGAAGAGGGATAACAAGAATTGATGAAGCGCGAGGTGATTGTTAGACCATCGTCGTTGACCCTGGTGGGTTCCGCCCACTCTGGCAAAAATAATCAAACCTCGCGCGTCGTTCGCTGAAAGGAAAGCGCGTGCCTTGTCTCATAGAAGAGGTTAATCGACGCTGCGGTGTGGACGAAAAATAAGACTGTTAGGTGAAACAATCAGGCGGCCAGACTGCTCAGTGTATAGTTTTCAAGTGAAGCGAGAGCTGTCGTAGTGGAGTGAGAATAACTTTTATTCGTTTGAAAGTTTAGTTTGAGCCTTGGAGAATCCTTCAGCGTAGGTACGGTGCTCAAATATTGAAGCGAGAACAGCGATGAACGGAAACGCAAGCATTTTTTACGAAGAGTTACATTGAAGGGTGACGTGTAATAGCTCCGTAGCCAATCTGTAGGCATGGTGTCTAGCTTACTCCGCTATTACAAATGCAGGTCGAACATGGAAAGCAACCAACGCGTTGAAGGTGTTTCGAAATTTATAGCGTTTCAATTTTTCATACATTGTGCCTGGCCAGATGTAGTCTACCGATTCTATAACTGTACCGCGCGAGCGTCGACTGGCCGGCCGGTCAGCGCCTTCTAACTGCGCGAACCAATGAGGTCAGCAAGAGTAGCGCATGCGCACCAAGTTCACTGGAAGCGCAAGTTTCCTCAGCTAGGCTCTTTCACCAGCACGACACAGCCCCTGGCATGATTAATTTCGGCTATCGTAACGCCGTTATCGGATATAATGGCTTTCAGTGAACTTGATGCGCATGCGTTACTCGCATGCGCTAAAACACAGTAGTTTTTTTCAGCCATGTAAACTTACCAACATTCCCTTAGTATCTAAACTAACAAGCATCGTGTCCGCGCGCACAGGCAAACATGAACACACCACACTTGATGACCGAGGACACTCGCTGTCAAAACGCTGGTATGAGGAAGCGCGGCGCAGCAGCGAGTGAAGTGATCTTCGTGCTGTGTATCGCTTCAACGCAAACGTAGCGGCGAAAATGCAGCACGCACAAAGGTATTGTTATACCACCGTCGTCGCACCTAGACTCAGCCCCCGAAGCAGATCGCGTTTAAGATAGGGCGTCCGCGGCCGCGCAATGCGCAGCTGCTGCCGGAGTACAACTCTACCCCCCCTCGCCCCGGGTCTCTAACGCGACGGAAGACGGCGTGTTTCCTCCCCGCTTTCCTTCCTTGCGTCCGCGATATTGAGCCGCGATCGTCGGCGCCCCTTGTGCGCGGTCGCGCGATATGCAGTTGCTGCCGGAGTACAACGCCGCCCCCCTCCCTCCCCTCGCCCCGGGACTTCTCGCGTCACTTCCGGAAGACGGCAAGTTTCCTCCCCGCTTTCCTCCCTTGCGTCCGTGAGATTGAGCCGCGATCGTCGGCTCCCCTCGCGCGCTTTCACACGCACCTACAGCATGCGTCGCGCGACGATGGGGTTATCGCCCTTGGACTTCATACGGAACATCAGGGCAACGACGACAGTGAAGACGACGGCAGAAATGCGCCTGGAGTGTTCATATAATTGATATCGCAATAAAATGAAATGTACGCGTAACGTTGAGAGACAAGAAGACGGGGGTGATTGGAGATCGCAGGGAGGGGTCTTCGTCTTGCTGTGGACATAAAAAATAAACTGCTGATGATGAAGATAATGGTGATAATGTAGACGATAAAGAAGACGAACAAGTACAGGAAGAAGTTGACGATGATAGCGACTGAGCGCTGAAATCGTGCGCTTGACCGGCTGGAACGCTGGAGTGTTGCTACAGCTTCTGCAATGCAGGGATTTTTGTTTGCCAATGCAGAGCTCTTCGTTTCATTTCCACTGATCAGCAACCAAATGACGCAACATTAACTGCAGCTGCACACTTTTCACGTAACACAAAGCGTGGTCGCCTAGATCTGTGACGTCACAGGGGCCTTCATATTCTAATATAAGAGGACTTATATTGCCCCTGGAAAAACGTCTTCTCAGCAACGCATTTCTGTCTAAAACTGAAGCCGACTTTAAGGGGAACGGTGTAAGCTTGGTCTTTGTAAGCTGGCTTTCCCAAGTTCCGCGTTGCAGTGAAGCCTACTAAAAAAATGCGATGCGAGCGGGGCCCGATAAAGCTATCGCGTTCCACTCTTAAAGGCGAAGCTTAAGCGTCTTCCAATTTTTTGTGCCGCATTTTCATCTCGATATAGTAGAGGATACAGGGTGCATCTGCCGCTTGGTCAGGTAACACGTCAAATAGAGTGCCTCGCTGTTCAACTTGTGCTCAAGTTTCATCCACAACAATCGTGCGTTGTGTGGTTGCTTTACGCTCTTTTTCCTTACATTCCCTTCTATAGTCTGTGTATGCTGGCTGCTTTCCGGTGGGGCCAACATTCGTGCAAACACAAGCTTGCACGAAATTAGAATAACATAAATCACCGGCATGGCCGGAGCATTGCGGGTGTATATGGTTTACATCACGGATTCTAACACGGGCGTCGAGGTTCTCATTCTGCGTTAAGCGACAGACGGTTGAAAATTTTATCAACGCCTGAACCATCCATACAGATCCACGCTATAGCCAAAGTGTTCCCTTGTGGATTCACGCATTTTAGTAAAAGCCCCCATGCCGTACATTTCCATCGAGCAGCGCGTGTTACGCATTCTCATATTTGTATCTTTTTCTCTTTTCTTCTTTTTTAAATAATTTGCTTAGGGCCTGCTTCTGCCAATGTAAGGGCCTGTTTTTCGAATACGTTGTCACAAAAGCCGCAACACGACTAAGTGCGTTCAAAATTCTCGAAACCGGAATTCTCAAAACCAGGTATACCCTGTGAAGAAAAGCTATAGCCGACGTTTGTCCTATACCAACAGCTCACAGAACAGCACCAGCCTAAATAAATTTCACCATAATATTGCAAGAAAGAACAAGAACAATGTTTGACATAGAAAGAATAGCTTTGGGAAAACATATGAAGCACCTTTTTTCTCTCTGGGAAAACATATGAAGCACCTTTTTTCTCTCTTATGGAAGAATGCCTGAAAAGGCTACGACGGTGGCAGCATGTTGAGATTTTTGAATAAATCAGGAAGATTCTTTCCAGAACACATTGCTGCCCCCTCGCCTTTCAACGCAACTATAGTAAAATGCTTTACTCTTCATTCGTGTATCCCTGCCTCTCTTGTGCTTACCTCCTAACCCTTCCCACCCTGTCCTCTCAACCATGCTCCTGGCCTCTGCAAACCTTTCTGGCAAATATTTTACGCGTATTTTCAATGCGCTATCTCCATAGTGCCGAGAGAATGTTTCTGCTTCTCTTATTCCTGAACACAAACTGCTCGAAATCTCGAGAATACCGTCCCGCCATTTCCGGCTATCCGCAAAATATGCAGCCGCCGAAGATTCAAAGACAAAAATAAGCCGATAGAGAGAGAGATGTTGAAGCCCGTGGAAGCATTCTGCACGGAAACACTATAAAGGTCATCCCGCCTCCCTTATGAATAAAGGGCTGTGCTGAGTACCCCGAGAATGTTCCTATTACTTATTGTTTCTACTGCGCATACATTATTTCTTTCTCTGTATGCCTAGCGCCATGCCTTACGCGGCCGTACCGGCCTCGAAGTCGAAGAAATATAACACCGCACTATCATGCAGTTTAGTTTTCCAGCTAACTGCAAATAAAAGGAAAAAAAAGTAGAAGCAAAGAAAAAAAATAGAAAAAAATGGAAGAAATAGAGGAGAAAACAAACGAGAAATCAGTAGTGTGCGAATATTCAAAATTTCGAACACGAATCGAATGTTCTCTTCTGTTGAATTCGCATTCGAATTCGCCATGCGGAATTTTTAAAGTATAGAATGAAAACACTTATTAACAGTTTCGAAGGTGAGAGGTGATGTTGCCTCGCAGAGGCAGCGAATCTTCAGCGAACACGCGGGATTGATAACTTCTGCTCAATATAATTTCCAGTCATTCAATAAGAACGGCTCACTTTTAAGCAGCCTCTATACGAAGTTGCATTATCGATCTACTGTTTGGCTAGCCTCACAATGCTTGCATTCCTTTAAAACAATACGCGGTGCTTTACTATCACACTTCCCTCCTTCAACGAACACAACACTGTACGTTCTTCTGGTGACTTCCTGCGCCATTGTCACGGCGCCCCAGAAAGCCTGAAGCCGTTGTTTCTCATTTACTAACTCTTGAGTTATTCGCAAGTTCAACTGCGAGCGACATTGCATACAAGTGTAGTGCAGGGTTCGAATGAACACCATCAGGCGATGGGTATACATTTTCTTATTGACAGCAAACAAACACACGCCAAAGTTTGAAGAAAAAAAAACGAATAACGAGTCCCCTACGGGTGAACAAGAGACCCGTAGGGGACTCGAAACGTCATAACAAGAGACCCGTAGGGGACTCGAAACGTCATAACTGTTGTTGTTTATTTAAAGTTTGGCGAGTGTTTGCTGTCAAGAAGAAAATACATACAAGTGTCTATTAATGCACAAAAACCTGCCTTTTTATTTATTTAAAATTTCTTTTTTCCTGACAAACTCCTCACGAAAATGTTTTCCGCTGTGTTAGAAATTATATATATATATATATATATATATATATATATATATATAATATTCGATCCGATTTCTCCGGTTTGTCTTCTTTTTCAAATTGTCGTAATGTATTCAATTCGGAAAGTTCACTATTCGAATACAAATACAAGGAATAATGAAAAATTAAAACAAACAGGGCTAATAATAAGGACGCTGGGCTCGTATTTGCAAAAAGTTCTTACTATGGAGCAGTTCGTAAAAGCAAGTGCCAGCCTATCGCGACACTGGCCGAATTCTTCGCGAAGGCACACGGCCAATGGCAAGCGACTATTGCAAATGGAAAGCATCGTGAACTCATTTCCTGTTGCTAAACTCTAGACCAAGTCATAAGAACGAGTGTATCAGTCAGTAGCACAAGTACGTGTTAGCCAACAAAGTGTTAGTGGATCCTGTCGAGCAACGACAAACATTCCTATGAACCAAAAAAAATTCATTAATTAGGCCACAGAAAGACGAAAAGACAATTCCGACAGAAACAATCGGTGATGATTGGTAAAGATGACGTTAGCTTCTTAGAAATCTAGTGCAATTGCGTTGAGCTTCATTTTCTATAAAAAAACGTAAAGGAAAAGCGCAGCACACATACGGAAGGAGAATGGCGTGACAAGCAATTACTCAAACACGCAGCCGCGGATTACATTGCCTCCGGGATCGGCACGAATTTGATTGCGTTATCTCCGGAATCTGACCCACTTTGCTAATTACACTGTCTCCGAGATCGGCACAGTTTGCGTGACGAGAAACCGGCCAAGCCGACTTGCCAAACACCGCGAAATGAGGCCGAGAAGGCTTAGATTTGCCACCGAATTATGCGCTTGAAGGTTTCATTTGTTGCAGTGAAGACATTAGGAACTGTATTTAGGGGCATAAGCGTCGAGTAACACTCTTTTTTTCTTACGCAGCACTTACGGTTCACCTCCTGAGACAACCGGGGACGAAATTCAAAATAGATCAAAAGTACAAAATTCGTGGGTTTCATTATAGATATGATACAGAGGTTAAGTTTAGTTACAAGTGGAGTTATGGAAATGTCTGGAATAATTATAATTAATTAGCTGAGACGACGGGGGACGAAATTCAAAATAATTCAGCAAAATAGAAAAAAAACACAAAATTTATGCATTTCATTATACATATTCAGAGCATAAGCGTAATTACAAGTTGAGCTACTGAAGTGTCTCAAATAATTAGAAATAAGTATAAACCAGTGATTACCGCACACCAAAGCACAGAACACCAACGCCGTGGTGCGAGTGCCACTAAGAAGAGACACCTAAGTCAAATATTAGGGTCGCCTACCGTTTTTGTTTCATTGCATAATTCTGTATAGAGAACAGAGTGGGTCAGTGACACACTTGTAAAGGTAGTAAAGATTGCTATATAAGTCGAGTAGGGATACGGGGTCATCACTTGTAAGTTTCCCGGAATTTCTAAAAATCGCCTGTTGCAGATAACAGAATCGTAATCCTTGAGATGGGTTATTCAGAGAGGCGGACATTACTTGCTCGAGAAATCGACACACACACATGTGTGTGTGTGTCGATTTCTCGAGCAAGTAATGTCCGCCTCTCTGAATAACCCATCTCAAGGATTACATGTGTGTGCGTGTGCGTGTGGGGGGGGGGGGGGGGGTGTATGTGTGTGTGTGAAGTTCACTTTTGATGTTCTTTCCACGCTATATCGATCACTTGATGCGTCGCTTATCCCCCTATTCACTAAACTTCAAGTGACATTTGTGTGGAACGCGTGTGTGAAATAACACCACCACACATCATTCCTCTTACTCAATTTCGCTGAATTATTGTTAATAGCTTTTTGAGCACCATTTATTTTTCCCTGCAGTGTTGCAAGCAGAAGCCGCTGCCCCACTTTGCAGTCGCAGATGTGATGCAACTGTTTTCATTTTAAACGAGAGAAACCTATGAAGTCTGGCAAGCCAACGTTTGCGAAAACGTTTCTAAGCTCCCCATTTATCGCCCGACACGTTCTGCGAGCTGTTTCTACACTCGAATATATATATATATATATATATATATATATATATATATATATATATATATATATATATATATATATAGAATCGAGTGACTGCTCTTTGCGATACTTTCTTAGAGAACTATGCAACGTAGGAAGAACAGGCACTCGATTCTATATATATAGAATCGAGTGCCTGCTCTTTCCGATACTTTATTACAGAACTATGCTACGTGGGAAGAACGCTGAACCGGGCAGAGAATCATTGGGCAACTGTTAATTGAGTTAGTGCCAAGATTGATATTCTAGAGCATGTGGAAGCTTCTAGCCTCCTCAGTCTCACTCGCTGGTTGGCTTCGTAGAGCTCTGTGCTGTTTAGCAATTGCATTTATCGAACGTCTTGGGAAAGAGAGAGAAGGAAGACTGGATATCTCTCGGTTTACAGCAACTGTAAAAAGCGGGTGGAGCGGGCCTAGTAGGAAGAAATGCCGAAAAAAAAAGATAAAGAAAAGAAAAACGCAGCAAAGCCATCTAGGCAGGTCGGAGATAAACGAGCAGTTATTGTGAAGACGATGAGAACGAAAAGCGAGACGCAACGGACTCCAGCGATTGGCGCCTCGAATGTGCGTTGGCCGTGGCGGCAGGTGGAAAACGGCTTTGAGATTAACGACCGGATCTGACACGGCTTAGAAGAGGGTGGGGGGGGGGGGGGGGAGGAGGGGAGTTGGCGGAGGGGCACTGACCGCTATCGTTCACGTTTGAAGTTCGGAGCGAGAACGTCAAGGTTGAACTGAGAGCTTTTTTTTAACCTTCTTAATTAATTTTCATTGACCCAACGCATAGCATAAATGGTCAGTTGTTAAGATAGCCAGCCAACAGGACAGACGGACGATAGATAGATAGATAGATAGATAGATAGATAGATAGATAGATAGATAGATAGATAGATAGATAGATAGATAGATAGATAGATAGATAGATAGATAGATAGATAGATAGATAGATAAACGAAGAGGGTAACGGGAGGATATCTCCGGTAGACTACCCTGTACTGGAGAAAGGAAAGGTGATAGAAGAAAATAAAACAAAAAAGAAGCAACACTACAGCTATGTGTGGCCGCTGTCGCCCAGTTTGTTGAAGTGTCAGCTACCGCGCAGTGACGCAATGTCAAATACATGCGTACAGAGGCACACAGTGCACAGCACTCCAGTGAGACTTTCGCACAATGTGTACTCTTTTCAGCAGCGCCGTGTTTCTTTTCAATCCCTGATGGAGACAGCCGTTTCAGAGCGCAGCTCTTAGGCGCCCTTTCCTGCGACGAGCGGCGGTGGCGTCGTAACCGAGCGAACGAGCACAGCGAAAGATGAAAGCGAACGCGGATCGCAGCGGGCGATGAAAGACGCGAGGAGGAAAGCAGAGAGGTAGGGTGCAGCGGAACCATGAGACGGAAAGCGGAGGAGGGTATGGCGAAAGCGTGAGAGGTAAAGTGTAGAGCGGCGACGATGGCTACGAGATGGCGCCACAGTAGCACGCACCATCGGGGAGGTCTGTCATCGGCGGCTGCTGTGAATCGCGCCCTCGCGTCACCTACGCGCTGGCTCTCGCGATCGCCAGATTAGCGAAGCAGTCGCACCACACTTCGCTTCGTTCGCAACGTGCCGCACGATACAGATCATCCGCGCCAGCCAATATATCGCGAAATGAAGACACGTCTAGAGCTGCGCTCAAATTTCGCGTATCGCAAAGGCGTTGTACTGCCGAGCCCGAGGTTGCAGGTTAGATTTTCGACAGCGGCGGCCGCATTCCGATGGGAGTTGAATGCAAAAACGCCCGTGCACCGTGCATTGTGAAGCACGTTGGAGAACCTGAGGTGGTCGAAATTATACCGGAGTCCTCCACTACACGGCGGGCGTGATAATCAGATAGTGGTTCTGGCAAGTAAAACCCCAAAATGTAATTTTTTTTAATTCTGCTTGATGGTATTGCAGTAAACTTATTCCAGACTGATGGTTTTCGTTGCGCGTAACTACGTAAGCCCTTTCGGAACAGCATGTGGAATACAGCTGCATGGCACGCCGAAAAACAAAAAACCAAGAACAACTCATGGTATTCGTAAGTCAGACGCAGAAGCTGAAATTGACGAATGCACCCGGAATGTCGCATTGCAAGTTTGCACACATGAATTCAATTCCAAGTCACCTTCATGCGTACCGAAGAAAAAAACAGCTTTTATTACAAAATCCACGTTCCATCTACTTTTGCTCAAGGATGATCGCACGTGAGAAATGGTATTAGATACCCTCCTCGAATGAAGGATATGCTACCTCTCTTGAACGAATGTACAACGTTACAGGCAGGATAGAGGAAGCTCCACGCATGTTTCGGCGAAGGGCGAGCGGCAAGAATGACTGGAATGCGCTTCCCATATTTGCGTGTTCCGGATCCACAAGCACGCCTGAGGATCTATAGTACGAGATAGGCGCAGCGCTCTCAAAGCTCGTGCGGCGTACAGAGGGCGCTGCGGCGCTCTTTCTCGAAGGCGAATTCATTCCTGGCGCCGGGAGTTTGGAACCGTCCGCGCGCGCTTGGAAGGCAATCCCGCGGATAGAAGTGGCTCTCACGAGGAAAGGGGGAGAAGAATAAGAATGTGGCTGTCCGCAGCTGCTTGGGTATTTCGTATAGCAGGGGTCTTCCGAGCCTGCGCGCACAACCCTCCACGTGAGGAGGTTGGTTCAATCAGAAAGAGAAGGCGAGATAGAAAGAAGAATTTCGTATTGTCAAAGGCGGGAGGTCCGGTAAAGGTTTACCGGGAGTCCTATTGTACTGTTTACTATTCGTGTCAAATGTTTACTATTCAATCCGTGGAAAGGATAATATTGAAGAACTTTGGGTACATTTGACATGTCTGAGTGATGGGTCGGATGGTTAGGTTAAAGGTCGTGAAGGGAGTGAGTAAGAGACTCGGCAACACAAGCTGAAAATAAGTATCAGCGTACTGCTCAGAGCTAGCCTACGTGTTGGTAGACAAGCAGGCATAGTGTATGCAAAGCGAGCATACGAATGTGCTGACATTTATTCTTTGATGTTAGCTGCTTTGAGCAATATTTATGGATGAGTAACTAGGCCACCTGAGAAAACTGCCGCCATTTGAGAGCCTTGAAACTATATTGCCCCACTGTAAGGTAACGGCAGCGCCGCCGCATTTTTTGACGTCATGCTGCGGCCGTGCAAGGTTTCCAGATTTTTTACGAACTTAGGTGAGCCCTGCCGGGACCATACGGAACCGCACTCACACACAGAACGAAAGAAAGAAATAAAGATTGACTGGTTGATTGATTCATTGATTGATTTATTGAGAACAAAACCTTGCGCCTTCCACGTTCTGATCTTGCGGCTGCTGCTTACTGAGCTGCCGCGCGGGCGCCTATCTTGAAAACGATCTGCGATGTGGTCGAAGTGTGCGCCCGTGGGCGCCTCATCTTCGAAGCGGATACAAAGTGCGCCGAGTGCCGGTAGCTTCGTATGCGCTGTGCTTTTGACGTTTAGTTCGCGTTGAAGCGAGAGCCAGCGCGAAGGTCAATTTTCTCGCTGCTGCTGGCGCGCTTTCTCACTCCAGCGTTTTCACAAGTTCCGTGGTCATCGAACGAGATGTGTTCATGTTTACCTGTGCGCGCGTGACACCGGGCTTGGTTATTTAGTTAGTCAGCGAATATTTACACTTTTCTACGACCGATAAAACAACTATCCTTACTTCGTATAGCTGTCTACTAGTTTGCTATCGCAATTGATGCTTCGCCTTTCGGGCAACACTGCGACTTTTTAAGCGTAAGCTGTTATGGGCTCATTCCAATAGCCGTTTCGGGTCGTGATGATCCCGCCGCCGCCCCCGCCGCGTAACCGCTATCGCTGGAAATAAAAAAGTACGAAAAAGATCTCCGCCGCGATCGAACCCAGAACCGCTGCGCGCGACTCGGATACCTTACCATTGAGCCACGCAAGCGCTTGTGATAGCGGAAAAAGAACCTATAAACGCAGACGCAGATGATCCGAGCCTCCGCCAGTATGGTGGCGCCATCTAGTTCAGGCGCAGACGACGAGATGCCATTCAAACGAGGCGCGCAAAAAAAAAAAAAAAAAATACGCGATCCCCAGTCTCCGTTAGTATGGTGTGCCATTTAGTAACGTGCTCGCAAAAGCATCGTGCGCTCGTGCGCAG